>NC_134038.1:21774657-22019657 GCF_965140245.1 Athene noctua | reverse complement strand
TTCCAAATTAACGTAAAATACAACCCACGGATAGCTTTACACGTCTCATTGCTAAAGTAGGATAGGAAAGGAAGAATTTTCTATCTTTATCTTTTTTAAAAAATAGACATTTTTCTTCTCTGACAGAGTTTCACTTTGTACTCTCCTTTAAATTGCACTGTAGCACATTAAAGGCACTTAAAATGCTTTCAGTTTAATCAAAGCAAAGCAGTAGGTAAGCAGCTGCCTGTACCTCTTGAGTATGAATCATGAATGATGATTTTTAGTTTTCTGAGAACGAGTATTAATTCATTGCAAATAATCGATCTTTATGTTGCAGGATATTCACACCACATATTAAAACGGTATATATATTTGCAGTAATGTATGAACAGAAATGTAAATATTTTAAAGACATTCAGCTGAGAGGGAAACCAATGCAATTGGATTTATTTTTTTCCTGGTATCTACTAATTCCTATTTTTGTTAGCTGTGTAATAGCTAATGTAAAGATTAGTATAGGGCTCTGTTTAATGAAGTGAGGAGGAAACCAAGCTATCCATCAGTAGTGCCAATTCTTTCCATTAAACATAAAATATACATCACAAGTGCTACAGAGGTAGCTCACTAATAAGAAAACTTGCTGTAAAGTCATACAGCGTACTAGTAAAAGCCGTTCTTCGATCAAATCACCATTTCTTAAGTCAGAAAGAAACTGTTCAACTTTGCTTGGTAAGATGACTATAGCAAATTATAAGATGGACAAGATTTTTCTTTTTTTTTTTTTTTTTCTTAAAAAAAAGAGAAGCTTTTTCCTTTCACGTTATATACATACAATTTTTGTGATTTTTAAAATATGTTTCTAAAGAGGGCAAAGAAAGAATATGAGAGATTCTTGATGAGGTATTTTAGCAGTATGTACGTCTCAAATTTAGTTTGTGGGCAATCATTCTAACACAAAGATATAACTGCAGTTAATTTAAATATAGCCTGTAAAGTAAACGATAGGTGAAGCCAGTTTTGCTCTTTGATTTGCATGGATGTGCCTTCAAGGATGTCATCTTCACAGTGAGGCTTTCACCTGTGGATTTTTATTCTTTTTCTCTATTCAAATGAAGGACCAAATAGGCCTCCTACTAGATAAATGTACATTCGCAATTTTAATTCAAAATCCTACCACTTGTATATTATGTATTCTTTAAAAAAGTCCGCTTAAGCTTTCTTTGCACTGTGTCGTTCAAGTGTGCTTTTAGAACTCCATGTTACAGGTATTCAGTTTGTACCATTTTGCATAGCTTCTGTTGGAAATCTTGAAGTTCGTTTCTCCTCTTTGGATGCAGATGAGAAGATTTAATTAAAATAATGGGTTTGAATTGTGAAAAATTACTCTGCTTGAGTAAGGGATGTTCCCCTTTAAAGATATTAGCATAAAGATAGCGTATTTGTTTACTATGTTTCAGAATCAGCTGCTAGTATCTCTGCCACAGGTAACAATTGACTTTTCAGGCTTCAAGTTAATAGCCTTGTCTCTTGCTTGTAGGGATCAATATTAGTATTAATTAATCACCATTATCAGCAGTAGGATCTGGTTCTATTTGTTGTTACATCAGCAAAATATCAATATAGAAAGTGGACTCTCTGATCGTCATGGCAACTTCATCTCTTGGGTCAAAGAAAGTTTATCTTATCTGTGCATGGAGAGTGGCAAACTGTTTAGGGATCTAGTTTGAACTCTAAGAACATTGATTTGGTTTTTGTTTGTGAATAGAGGCTGAATTCCAATCACAAGGGATAGGTAAGATTTAAATATTAATGCCCACAGGCTTGTCTGAGAGGGTGTCATTACCATTATTGTCGGATTGTCTTTTTGAGATGACACAATGGTAGAGGAGAATTGTGTAGTCAGGATTATTTACAGTTTAGTAATTTGTGCATTGGACAAACGGGTTTTAAAGTGAAAGTATGGAAATTCTGTATCATTTATGCAGTAATATTACTTCTCCCGTGCAATGGTTAGAATTTTTTCCAGTTAGTTAAAAATAAGTATGGAATTAGTGCAGAAACATAGAATAAGAATCTGTAGAAGGAATGTATTTTATTATTCATTCTTCCTTAAGAGGTTTTTCAAAAAAGTGTCTGAGAAGTCTAGAGAAGTAATATCACTGTTCCATTCACTCCTGAATTAGTGGCAAATAGACATCATGGAAAATCTGAACGCTACAGTCTGGTTACAGTTATTTTTATAAGTTGATACAATTATCTCATGAGCTTGTGATAATAAAATATTGATAATACTGTTTTATCATGTCACAGCTCCCTTTTTCTATATTCTTAAGTGCTTCTTAGAAGTTCTCATCTTAGACAATGCACCTGAGACTTCTTAGTATATATAGTCATAGCATGGTGTAATCTTGTTCTGAGAGCTTTAAAGACTTAACGATTACAAGCACAAGTTTTCCTTTGAGAAACAAGTGCACTTTCTTTATCCAGTTGTTTGTAAATGTATATGTATATGTGTATTTGTTTGTTTGATAGTTTTTTAGGACATGCTGTATTTGAGACATAAATTAAGAGTATCAGTATGCTTGCCTCCTAGACATTGATTAGATAGTAATTTTTTTTTTATTCCTAGGGTGTGAAGTAACAGAAAGTCTGTGTGTCTTACTGATGCAGATAAATATTGGTTTAGGAAATCCCAGATGTAATAAGAGCAATTCAGTATATTTGCAATATTGAAGAAGAGTCCTTGTAAAAAAAAAAAACAAAAAAAAAAAAACCAAAAATCCTCAACCAAACAAAACCCAAGTGCATGCATAAAGCTTACACTGCAGAAGGAATCACTTCTTGGTATTGACATTTCTCATTGATTATTCAGTTTTATCTAATGCTTTGAAAGGGTAATGCCATCATGAGTTGGTAGCAGATGCAGGCGGTTGTCACAGTAGATTTTTCTTTTTTTAAAAAAGAAAAAGGGATTTAGTTTGATATATACAATCTTCAGTTATATTTTAACAGCTCCTCTATTATTTGTGTAATCATAATCATGAAAATAGTTTAAAAAAACTGTAGTAAGCAAAAAATGTTCCTGTCTTCCTATTACAGATGTTGAATAAATCTTAGCCTGGTTATTTTCCATCTATCTTCTATTTTTTCGTATGTCCTATATTTCATATGTTGAAGAAGAGTGTTATGTAACATTGTCAACTTTTGTAAATGCTATTTTTTTTAATATTTTGAAGAATTAGCTAGGATTTTAAAATGTTTAGGAGGTGAGATGGTGTTTTTATTAGTAATCCTCAGACACCTTTTATTTTTATAGAGCTAATTTGGTGCAAGGCTTATTCGCTTATTTGATCTGTATTTATATTCATGCAATTTCTTTACTGAAAGTGTGTAAATAAAGCTAGAGTGTGACCTTTAACCTTCTTATTTTTTGAGTACTACTGTGTCATTTTTTAGAACTTTTGTAATCAAGGTTTGTTCAATTGCAGTAGATTTACAGAGTGAATACAATTTGGTAACAATCAAAAATAACAATGCTTTAGTAGTTAGTGCGTTACTCAGACATATGTTTATAAACTCTTCTCATACGTTACTCTGCACTCACATAGATGAGTTAGAGTGATGTTGCCTTGTTCTTCCAGACAACTAGACATGAAGCTTCAGTCTTTGATGAGCTGATATAACTGTATGTCACTTGCCGTTTTTACTGTACTCGATCTTTTTACCTTAGATTCAGTATTAACAGAGGACAGTAAAAATCTTTTTGAATTCAGACACTTTTCCATTTTTCCTTTCCAAATAATAAAGTATTAATACCAACTGCAGTAAAACACTGCTACATTTTCATTTTTTACATTTTACTGTGTTAACTATCTGTCTAACCCTTTTTGGAAGGTATGAAAATATTGTATGACAAACTTAAGGAACATACTCTTTAACTTCATTCATAGAAACAGTCCTGTTGATGATAATAGTTAAAATGAATATGCAAATGTTTATAGGATAGGTGTTTAAAAATACACACAACCACAAATGGTATGTAACGGTTTGGTGGATGTAAAAATAGAATGTAGAGTAGAATAGGGACTAGATTTAAATGAAGTGTTTCCATTATGTTCACAGGAATTCCATAGTTCTGGTTTTGCCCCCTGTGCCATACATGTTCCTTTTTGTATTATCTATGAGAAGTAAAAGTCTACATATTTTTGTGTCAAAAATGATATAGAAAAATGTAATTACTTCTTAAACACACTTGGAATCATTATTGAAAAGTGATTTTTAATGAGAACAGAATGAATTGTACTGTAAAATAAGAAATTCCTCATAGACCCAAATATGGTGAGAGAAGTCTCTTCATGTGTCTATTGTAAAGATTTTCTCTGCTGAAATGGAATAATCTTGAAAGTACTTTTTCTGATGATACATGGAGGTGTTCATTTAGGCCAAGAAGAAATTCTGTAGAGGGTGATACTATTTTTACTTCTGTAGTTGCAGCACAAGCCTCAAAGGAAGTGTAGTGTTTTACTCCTGTAACTGGGATCATCATTAGTACCCTGCTATTTAATACTTGATTATATTTCTATTATCAGGTGTGAAGGTTAATGTTTATAATATATGGAAAAAAAATTGCAAATACATTGTCAGATCTACTTGAAATTATGCATTTATTCTATAGCTCCTTAGGTTTTGTCTTCACTTTTCACTCTCAAATTCAGGCTTCATATTAGATGGCAATAAAGATTCTTTCTCTGAAAAGTTTTGAAGAAGTACACTAAGGTCTTTCATAATACATTTTATGCAGCTTTATGCAAAGAAAATGAACCATCTGTAACATGTATGGAACTTTGACACAGTTGTGAAATGAGCGAAGACAATGGTAAAATTATCAAAGCTGAAGTTGCAGTAGTTTTTTTTAAAAAACTGCCCCCACTTCCCCCTACCTTGTAATATGTCTTCAGTTAATAAACATGTATGAAAAGAATTCTGGAAGCAGTAACAGATAATTTTTGAAAGCTTTCAATTACATAGGTATTTGAGTATTGTATCTGCTAATTATACTTTGTCCATTTCAGAATGGATGTAAACAAAATGCTCTAGTTCTGTAGGATGCGGAAAAGAAAATCTGTGTCCATAGAAGTACTGTTGGTTTTGGGTGGTTTTAATGTGTCAGTAATCCATATTCATACAAACAATGTTGGAGTACAATTGAATGGCACTGTGTATGTGGGTAGGATGTAATACTGAGAAACCATTGGCTTGCAAATAACTTCAGTTTTTAAGGAAACTGCCTCATTTTAAAATGAAAATGCATATATATTTCTGTTTTTTTAAAAAACAAAACTTGCTTGATAGTTGTTCCAAAAATGCTCATGGTATTTCAGTGAACACTAAAAAACTTAAGAACTGAGAAAAATCTCAAATGTTTGACAGTTTCTCTGGAAAAAATATTAGCTAGTTGCTAAAAATACAAGTGCACTCCTTAACAATGTGCATCTTGGACAAACAGACGCATATTTTGTCATCAAGTTACTTAAGCTTCTGAAGTCAGGGCTACAACTGGGTCAGATGATAAGATGAGCACAACAGAAAAACGAAGAGTGGCTCTGATAAAAACTGATTGATTGATGTCTGGCTTCCCCACCATCACAAGCAGTTGACAGTTAGTTTGGGATCAGATGATTTGGCTTTTGCGATAGAAGATGGGGCCTGGTAGGCAAGTCTGAAGGACAAAAAGGTCGGTTTCTGTATAGTGTCAGGCAGTGCGGGGTTCCCACAAGGTGGGGTATTGGATTATGTTTTTCTTTAGTTACAAGACTTAACTTTTCATGGTCCATTGAAAGACCAAGTAATCGGGTCAGTATTAATCCAAAAATAAGGCTGTAAATTGTGAGAGAAGGGAATGAAAACAGAGCAACTATACCCGTTGGACAAGTGAATTACAGAAATAGCCATTTTTTGCTATTTATTTTCTGTATTTACTTAAAACATCATAATTTAAAGCATTACCTGATTTATAAACATGCAGATTTTTAAAAATGGTTTCCACAGTAAATTTGTCACTGTAGCTGCAGTGAGATTTTTGTAACGTATGTATTGAGGGACTGTAATGAAACTCTGTGGATAAATTAATTTCAGTTTGTGAAATAGTTATTCTGTGATCCGTTATGTACAGGAAAGCACACTGTACCTCATATACAGAAGTATGTGTTTTTCACTTAGATTAAGAGCAATTACCATGGTATACTTAAGTATAATTGAAATAAATTTATGTGAAGGGTATTTTTGTGAACCAGAGATTATTTATCAATCTGTGACTATACTGTGAACAGCTGAGTGTTTATGGGGTTTGACGTGAGGTTTTTTTTTCAGAGCACATTTACAATTAGCGCGCTGTGTAATAGTCACAGAAGGGGAAAAAAGAATGTGTAAATGAAAACCAAGACATAATAGCTTTTAAATGAAAAAGATTTTCAATGCAGCCATGAAAATGTGTACAACTGCCACAGAATTGGAATTTGGACAGCTTGGATTTGAATTTAGATTTTTGGACAGTTTGATACTCTCTAGAAATCCTTTATAATGTATCGCTTTTCTCTGAGTTTTAAGGGTCACATCTCCAAAGGACAGTTGGGTCTCAGCTAATGCTTCTGGCTTAATATCAGTAAGATGAATTCTGCAAGGTGCTGTATTGCTGATAGTATAGCTGGAATGCAGTATGAAAGAACCTGTAGTGTAACCTGGAGTGCTCCCAGTAATAAGTGATCAGTGTAGGTGAACTGGTGGTCATTTGAACAGTGATTAGTTATACTTCAAGAAAGATTGTTTTCCTACTGTCTAATCTCTGGAGACCTGTTTAATTTAAGAAATAATAAAAAAAGGTCTTAGTCAAGAAATACACAGTTTTATTCTGGCTATTTTGTAAGCCTCCTGAGTGTATGTTAAAAACATGTTTTAAACCACATAAATCAAGGCTTGGAGAAGTATTTACGAATGCAGATTTAAGGCAAGACTGTGGAAGTGTTTAAGAGCTTCTTCCATTTTTATTAATATCATGGTGCATCCCTTTAGCATCAGAGTTCCGTTGGATTTTCATACATTGTTATGCTGAGCTCTCACATCGTTGCTACAGGTGGTCTGAAATAAACTGTAAAAGCCCATTTATAAATTGCAGATAGATAGCGTTCAGATTTTCAGGTGTGTTTCTTTGACAAACATGGTACATCACAGAATAAGTTCTTTACTGTATGTCTTGTACTGAAGTTTTTCCAAATGTAATTTTATGCTTAATAAAAATGAAGATAGCTTTATTAGACTTTTCCTCAAAGTATGATACTTGTGTCTGACCAGGAACGGTAGCCTGCTTTATTACCCGTTTAGGAGTTTTACATCTATAGAGTATACAGCTGAGACCCCTTTAATTATACGAAGAAGAAAATTGTGTTGGTGAATCAAAAAGGGGAAAAATCCCTCATGTAGCCCAAATAATCAAGATCAGTAATTCTTAAAAATGGACAGTAACCATCAGCTACTTAGACCAGCTAGACTGTGTAATTTAATGATTAGTCCTGCAGTTTAGGAAATCTCATTTAAGAGGTTGTGTGCTTTGGGGATGTTATGACTGGTCTGATTAGTCTGACATTCGTTTTGACGTTCTTTGACTGTTGGTTCAGAAGTTTTCATTTCCATGAAAGAAGGGGAAATTCATGTATGGAATTCTTATACCACCAAGTTCTTGCTAAATTTGTTTTTCAGCATCGGTTGTCAGTCGAACCATTGCTTTCAAAGGTATGGCCTTTGCATTATAAGACAAATGAGAAAAAAAATTTCGAGTTTTAGTCTTGCTGTGTTTAAATTGTTTCAAGTCATGAGAGTCATTTGTGGTATGGTACGCATTACACCATGCAGTACCTGTGTAAGAGAAGACTCACACCTTGTTTGCACGGATGCACTCATCTTTGAAACTAAAACCCCACTTTTGCATTCATGGAAAAACCTTCTGAGAATACACATTCATGTGATGTCATCAGGAAAATAATTACAGTTTTGGCTTGTATTTTATGTTTAAATTGGTACAGTTTTATGTTAATCTAGCCCCACATTCTTGCAGAATGCTATTTACTGGAATGCTGAGTTGTGCTGTGATATGGATTTTATTTGCAGAAATGTTAAAAACCATAAAAAATGGTGATGACTAATTACATTTATTATTAAAATATTGATTTGATGTAAGAAAAACATTTTAAAATGCTTCAAAATCAGTTTGCTAGTTTTTATCCATTTCTTAGTGGACAGATGTTCCTGTTACTAAAAGTACCAAGATGCAGATGGTATTATTTGGCATCTTTTTAAAGGCTTCACTATTATTATCTGTGGTGAACCAAAAACTAAACTAATACATGATTCTTTAATAGCAGATCATATTTGCAAGAAATTATCTGAATAACCATCTTTATAACAGGTCATGTCAGAAAGAAAAAATCTCTACAATTAAATAGTCACAAATTAAATAGGAAGTTTTGTGTGTCTGCATGTATGAAAGTGTTTTGCCTACTAATCTGAACGTGAGAACTATTTCTAACAACATCTCTTTTAAAAATCCATTAAAATTATACTTACATATATACACTCATGTTTATTTAAATAATATATGTGAGAATTAGTATGAATTGAGGCTTGTAATGATGTATAGCAGCAATTTAATATACACTTATTTTATTTGAAGAAAAAATGCTATAGGTAAAGATATTATTCATAAGCAAATAGCTTGAAATTGTGAAGTAATTATTTTTGAATTCTTCAAGTAATCTTGTATGCTGTGTCTTAAACAGACCCCTTGAAACACACAAATTCTGGAAATATTACCTCAATTTCAGTAACGGAAAATGAAAGTTTTTAGATTTCCTACTATGGTCCATACTTTTTGATCCATAGGGTTTTTTTTGTTTTGGTTTGGTGTTTTTTGCATTAGATCCTGATGCCTGATATTAAGATTCTCAACACCTACAACTTTTGCTGAAATCAGTTAATCATATGCCCTGACTGGTGCTATCAGGATTAGCAGGATAGCATCCAGATTTTCATGCCCATTTCTGTCATTAAGCTATACCGTTATCCTCCTTTTACTGGAAATTTCCACGCGTGTTTAATATAAATGTGTTATATACCTTGGACTTTAATGCGTGTTAAAATAGCCAAGTATAGCTCTTAGAATATTTTCCTTTCTGCCTTCCAAAAGACCTGCAGAAATACTTCATTTCAGATTAAAATCTTACTTTATAGCAAGATCATATATAGGGGGAGCTACAATGAAACCTCTGAACTTGAAGAGTATGCTGTGCCGGTTTTATTAAGCTGCTGCTAATGGTGTGGAGTTTTGTCTTGGAAATAGGCTCTGTGTCTTAGATTTTAATGTTACACTGTTACAGGCACAATCGTACACAGTTTCTCTCTCCTAGGTTGTTATCCCAAGTTCTGCAATTTTGAACTGCTTTGCCAAAACCTCCTCTTTCATACATATCAGATGTTTTACACTGAGTGATTTTAAGATGCCAGTCATTTTTATACAGACTATTATGCCCAGACAAATCGTTCTTAAAAAAACCCAACAATCAACAAAGACCAGTGCCAAGTCTGGTGAGCATTTTTTTCTGCCTTAAGGATGATGCAACTTCAGTGTATGCCTAATTGCTTAATATAGCTCTGATTTATAATATACCAGAATGTATAACAGTATATTTCAAAGAAAGAATGTGTATTATGGAAAACTGGACTGTATGTATAAAAATCATGAATCATTTTGCTAATAGAAGTGATTAAAAAAACCCAAGATTATAAATAAAGGATTTTGAATTTCTGTAAATGACCTTTATAAGGAATGAGCAGAGAGATGAAATAAAAATGACAGGGATAAAAAGTTTTGCATGGAAGTGAGTGATGATGTTTGTTCTCAAGTTTTTAAAAAATAGAAGATTCAGTGAAAATACATTTTATTTATGGGAACTGAGCTATCACACAACACTTTATTTAGTTCTGATTGAATTTTTCCTAGAACAATATTTTTCACATATGTCGTCATTTGCTTTTCTTTCACTGTTTTTAAATTTTTCACAAAAAGTCCTGGGTTTTGTGCTTTAGCTTTTACATTATAAGTTGTTCTCATGTAAGATGTTGAATATTTGTTGTTGTATTCTTGCTTATTTATATTATATTTCAGTTTTTGTGAAGGATAACTTGAATGCTGTTAAACATGAGAAAAGGCTCAAAAAATTGATGGGAATTTGATCTCTTCTTAGAAGGGAAGCATTAAGAAGAAGGAAGCACTGTTTGTTCATTCAAGGGCAGAGAGAAGGAAATAACTGAACCCAGGGAATTTAAGGCTTTGCAATACCTTTTTTTCCCCTTCCTTTTCTTTCTTCTTTTGGGGGAGAAGAGCGTAGAACTTGTTTTTACTATATACAGGAACACTGAAACTCTGTAAGTCATAATTATTGATAGCTTTGATAGATTTTACATTCAAATATATTTTGATACTTGAATTATGTGATTGCAGTTGTATGTGAAGTGTTAAGAAGTGTTGTTGGCACCTCTGATGTCTGTATTTTGATGCTTAAGTATTAGGCATCTTGTTAGAGGAACTTCAGGAAAGTGTGTGTTAAATGTTCTGCATTTTGCACAAAATAGTATGAAATATGAAATTACTTATCAGGCAGGTACTGGTAGAGCCTGGAATAAAACCCAGGGCCTTTGAGACCTGTTCTGCCTGATGCAGTACAGTTTTTGGAGTACTTTTAACCTTGCTCATCTCTACAGTAAAGTTTGCTAGTTGTAGAAATACCTCTTAATAAAAAAGGAAGATGGAATCTGTCGCCTTGATCAAATCATTCTAATAAAGGAAAGTGAGGCTCAAGAAGAGATTGCCAGATCTTTGACATTAACATTCTCAATAAATATATATGAGAAATAAATAGATCTCAAATATACATAACTGATCTGCCTGTACAGCTAAAGGGACTCCAAAATAGTTTGCTGAGTTAACAAAAATTGTGTAAAAGTAGCGCCACATGGCCCTTCCTCAATTCACTATATGGAGTAATTAGGCTAAACCTTATACACACTTGTTGCACTTGGCACATGGGAAGAAGTTAGTGATTATTGTTTGGGTAAATGGTGTAAATCTGGGAATGGTAAATTTGGGAAAACATACTGCTTCTCAGTCATCCCACTTGACCTCCGAAGCACTTTTAAAAATTGCCAATAAATAGAAATGAACTGAAAAAGTTGTTCTCAGTATTCTGCTGGCTGTGACTGAGGGATTGGAAATATAACTATTGTTATGTATTTATATGTATTACCTAAGAGGAAATACTTTCCTAAGAATTGAATGCCAGTGCTTTATTGCCTCTTCTTCATTAATATAAGTGTTAAGAACTAAATTTGTTTTATTATATGCAAATTAGTTATTATTTTTGTTTTTTGAAGAATATTTCTAGAGTGAAAAACAATCCCCCTACAGTGCATTAGTGGTGTCAGCCATTTTTCAAGTGTGGTTTGATTTGTGTTGTTTTGTAAAAAATGCATCATCAGATACAGTACTGCTGTCTCCAAACAGCTGAGAAATTACAAATTTTGATTCACAATTTCTATAAGCAGTTTCAGAATACTTTTCTAAATGAGTAACTAAAATTCTTCAGAAAGGTTTCTGAAGTTGTGCCATATTGGAATCAATGGCAAATTTTCAAGAAATCGAGGACTGTCCTTCATGGTTGTGTTATATCTGGCATTCTGCATTTGTTTTGTGCAACCAGTCATTGGAGAATGTATAACAAGAGCAAATAAGCTTAGTGACAAGAGCTGTTTTGTCCGCCCTGTTTATGACTTTTAAGGCATTGGGGCTGTGCCCTTTTTACTTGATAATGCTCTGTGAAAAAGATGTGAAGTGTGACTAAAGCAAAAACAAACTCACGAAATTTATTTTTCTCCCTTGTTGATTTTACTTTTTACTAGAGATCAAGGTCTTATCACTGCTATAAATGAATATGAGGGCTTCATGGGGAACTCCTGGAGTGTGATACTGTAAAAGATTGATTCAAGTCAGCTTTAATAGGGATTTCTTAGCACTGAAGGTTCACCAAGGTAGCTAAATTAATGGTGGCTAGGTTTTTTTGTGTGTATTAGCACCAGTTTTATTTCCAGTGCTTAATAACTGATGTAAAGAGAAAATAGTAACTTAGAGATTTAGAAAGCTGTTAAACTGCATCAGTCAGCCAAAACATACTTCAGCAAAAGAACAAAAATCAAATATGACAGTACTGGCATTTTTAAGATAACAGAAAAGGAGAAAAACAATGAGCAAAAAATCTTTCAGGACTGACTTGCATGTCTCAGGCGAAAATGATATAATTAAAATACAGTTAGACAGAAGCAGGTCATAGGTTTCATTGATATCAAAGTGAATTTTTCAAGTACAATTTCATATTAAATGTTAATTTAATAATTTAATGGAGATCAGTGAAAGGTCAAACTGGAACGCAAAGGGTTAAAATGCTGAACAGTGACCTGAACAGGGAGTTGTTGTGTCTCTGAATCCCAGACATACTTTATTAGGACAATCCAGCTGGTTTTCTATTTCTATCTCCTCATTATCAACACGCTTATGGTATGGCCTCTTCCCCCTCACTTCCAATGCCAAGAATTTGGCAGGGACACCATGTGAGGAGGTCAGAGACTGATTGAGAAGAAAAACGAAGTTCAGACCGAAGCAGAGAGGCAGAAAGAGGGAGTTCGTGAAGAGCTAAGGTTTGTTGTTTACTGTATGGAGAATACCAACAGAGCGCTTTTTTTTTTTTTTGGAGGGGGGGTGAGTGGTAATTATAGCTCTATGTGAAATGAAACTACTGACACGAGGCTTGATGATCTTACTGAAAATGGTGTAAAACAAGAACAGTTAAGCTTAAGGAATTGCATATATAAAATCAGTAAAAAAATGAATAAAAATGAAACGTCAATTTCTTCATGATGTTTGGCATCTTTGTATATTTTAAGAGGAAAAAATTCTGAAATTATAGTATTTTTCTTTGAAAAAGCAAAGGCTTATAAATAGAAGCAGCATACTGTTAAATTACTTTATGTGTTAGATCTAGCTTTCTCTGGCTGAGAGAAAAAAAAAACCAACCTCCAGCAAATGTTCAAAGGAAGGAAGTGGGAGGAAAAAAGTCCTCACACATTTCCATAGTTTCCATTTCAAAATACATCTATCATTGCCTTATGACACATACTTTACACCAACAGGTACATCAATTTAGTATTAATATTGATGAAACCAATTGTACGATAGTATTGATTAAACAGAAAATAAAATTGACATTTTGTGTGTTCAAAACCATGCATAAAAGCAGGTGGGGAAAATACAAAAAGATTTTCTGTAGAAGATCAATTTCTGTTGGCAACAGACCGATTTGTATTTCTTCATGACAATATGCAGTGCTTTGCTTCAGTCTGATATGGGTTATCTCGAAACTGATCTATGGTTAATACTGTACTAAAAAATATTTTTGTTTTCATCCTTTTTCTGGCACTTCCTTTTACATAACAGAAAAGTCTCTGAATGGAAAAGTGAGTTAATTTCTTATGGGTGTGGGGAGATACTGATTTTGTAGTTCTTACATTCTTATAATTCCTGTGGAAACAGATAGAGGTTATATGTCTACAAGGAGTGGTAGGATTTAATCTCAAATTCACAGAAGTCTTGTCAGGTATTTGCTTTCCAGTTTTTACACACAATTAATATATATTCATTACAAATAAGATGTCTGTAGTGGTCTTTGCATTTAAGCTGTTGTGATTAAGGTTGATGTTTGACCTTGTGTTACAGTTCCAAACTCTAGGAACAAGTGATCTCAGCCTCTGTGTTCAAACCCCAATTTCTTCCTGTGGCACGTGCCGTGCAGTTTAGGGAGTTTGTGAACCTTAATATATGGGCTGTGTGTTAAAAGGAGAATGCAACCTTCCTATGAGGCCTTGATCCTTAGAAGTTCTAAATTTCTTGTTAAATTACAAGGGGAATATTGTCCTGACTAGCATACTGTCATGAATTTCCTGCAAGTGCTAGTGGTGGTGGTGTTTTGATTGCTCGGGAAAACTTAGCATTTAAAGGAAGCAGAAAAGCACAATTTAGAAACAGAGTGGGGGAGGGGGGTGTTGCGGGGGGAGGTGAAGGAATGAGAGAGAGAGCAAGAGACACTTATTTTGCTGAAAGGATGAAGGAAAAGAAAGAAAATTCCTCTCACTGGTAAATTCAGGTACGTCCTTAATTGAACAACATGAGCACACAAGCAGGGTGCAGATAATAGACAAAGGAAAAAGAAAGGATTCACTCTGGGCTGGGATTAGAACCTGGGGCTTTCCAAATGTGAAGAATAATTTATACTTAACTTACTCTCCTGAAGGAAGGGAGAACATTTTAGTTGAGTTACACTAGTAAAGCTAATATTTCTGTATTAATCTGTAATGTTAAAAGTACTATTTATGCTTTTATTTTTATACTATTCACAATAAACTCATGATACTTCTGCCCCCTCATAACAGACACCTAACAATGAAGCAGCTTCAATTAAGAAGCAGAACATCAGCCTCTGGCATCTTATTCTGTTGTTCCATCTTTTTTGCTAGGGAGAATTCATTTGTTTCTTAATTAAGAAAAACACCAATAGCATGAAAAATCTGCTTATGGTACCTGAATGGTAATTAGGTGAAAGGTAAAAAAGAAACACACACATACATTCCAGTAGCAGCCAAAATGAACTTGAGCTGATAAAAATGAACTAAACTACCCTTGCATAAATCGAGGCTGAGAGAAGTGTACAGTCATTATGGCTAAGACAATATGCAAACTATCTTCAAAGAAATCAAATTGCTAGAGTGTTTTCATTTGCATGTATTAACTATTAACATAATGAGGAGAACTGACATTGGACCCGGATTGTGTGTCTGTTCGGATTGATAACTCTACCGCATCTGCAAACAGGCGCCCAAAAATCAGACTGGTAGTCAGATCAGTGTTGAACTCTGAAGTGCATATGGTTTTTTGTTGGGGTTTTTTGTTTGTTTGTTTTTTATGTGAGTATTGTGTGGGGTTTTTTTTTAAATGTCTGGAACCCAGAACAACATGCTGGGATGTTGAATGCAAGCTATCCTTTTATTTTTATTCTTTCCAAAGGTGATCCTTCTGCTACAAGCACTTACTTCATACTTTCAAGGTACAGATACCAATTTTGAACTTTTTTTCATCATGTATATTCCCACTTATATAGAAGGATGACTGTTATTGTATGTTAATTTGGAGTTACTGAATGTTTGTCTAATTACTCAGGGATACTTTTTTGTCTTTCAAGACTGTCCTCATATATCAAAATGTCCTACTTAAACTGTCAATCACTGTGTTCATGAACAGAGAGAAAGCTCAGTAGAACTCAGACTTCTGAGAAGTCAGTTGCATGCTATTTTATGTGATTACTTAGGACAATAGCAAGCAATGTTTGTGATAGCAGTTGTTATCTGCTTAAATATTGGGAGAACATTTAAATTGTTATATGACAGATACTATATAAGAACCTAGTTTAGTATAAGAAGTCTTTTTTTAGAAGAAAAAATAGAAATAATTAAAAAAACTGAAGATCTTTTTCCAGATTATTCATATGAGAAAAAAGCATATAAACTAAATGCAATTTTTGTCATGGTTCGCTTTGCCTAAAATCTTTCCGAAAGGAAGTTATTTCTTGATATTACAGATCAAAATTACTTAAAGAATGTAATTTTGGAAGAAAATTAAATGAAATGGGAAGCATGCATATACAGTCCTTAAAGAATCAGAATTTATGATGTTTGCGTACTCTGGGAAAAATATTTTCTAATTGTTACATTGTGTTTATATACACACACACAGAGTGTTTTTATGTGAGTTGTATCCTTTGCTATTCTTGTATTTGAGACTCTGACAAAACTGAGTACTTTTACATTTCTAGAAAGAGCACATACAAATTTCATCTGTGAATGTAAATCCTTCCAAGAGGGGAAGGATTCCCTCATGGTTCTTTGCTGTATGTATCTGTTTCTTCACATAGCCCATCAGTCATAGCTGAGTCAGAGAGGTGAATCATGTGAAAACTCGAATATTTGAAAAGAACATTCTTAAGGCAGCCTGGATGTGTGTTTAAAAGTATGGGGAATATCTGTGTAAATAGTGGTTTATGTAGCAAAAACCTACCTCATGTTAAGAGAATTGTGAATATGCACATGTTTAAACTTGATAGCATAAACAATATTTTCTTTGAAGAAGCAGACCTTTGTCTATAATGAAGATATCATGATAATACAAACTTATTGCAATTAATAATAGCTCTGGAAGCAGGTATAATCCAAATTATTATTATTATTATATTTTTCTTAATTTTCTTTTTAATGTTCTCAGATGCTCAGTAATTTCCCTATGCGTTACATGTATGTATTTGGAAACTGACACTGAGGAACTCTGATCACAATTTTTTATTTTGTGCTGCTAAATTTTTATTTTTACTTTGTAACTAAGTTATATGATCTGTGTAGGAACATTGAAAACAAATATTTTCTCTTTGGCAATTTGTGGAAGTTAGAGTAGGATCCCCCACAGTCCATATGGAGGATATTCTGATTCTGTTTCAGCCTCAAGTCTGAGAATTAGCATATAGTTTGCCATACTGCAACCTGTTACACCTTTTGTCTACAGTGTAGGAGTGGATGTGAAAATGCCTGTAAGAATTTATTGGGTACAAATCTCCTGTAAGGGCATATTAGAGTTCTATAGAAAGAAAGACTTTGTGAAGGATAATCTGAATTTCAGATTATGTCTACCCATCCAGTTGAAATTTCTGTTTAATGCTATCTTAAAATTAATTAAGCTAAGTTTTTACAGAGACAATCCTGCTATTGTGGATCATGTTAAAAAACCAAGCCAAAACCATATGTAGAAATAAAATAATTATATTCTATTTAATTTATAATAATTACTTGATATCAATACGTTTTTATTCTCTGAAGAGCTCACTTGAGGGCTTTTGTTTTCTTCTGTAACAAAGAAGATAACTTTCCAAAGAAACAAATAGTTTGAACTATGTTGTTACATTGTGTTGGACACCTAGTAATGATGTAAATATCAGGATGTAGCCAGTAATTAGATGCTGCAGGTGACATGACTTCAGTTTTGAAATAGAAGTGAAATCTTAAGTATCATAATGTGTATCTTTTCTCTGTATCCCCCTCATGAATAAGTCAGAGGAAAAATGTCACCCCTATATGTTTTAAATGTACTTCCACTTTATATTGTTCAAAAAAAATTGAACAAGAGCCAGATATTTCAGCTAAATAGAATTTACCAATTTTTGCATATGTAAAACTGGAATGTATTTAATAATGTAATTACATTACATTTTTTCTCAAATATTCAAATTCTCATTTGCATGAAGCCACAAAGGGAAGCATCTTCTCATGAGCTCCCTTAGGATAAGGAGTGAGTAACTGTTCATCCTTGTGTATCAGCAGTTTTATCCTCCGTTTTTCAAATGCAGAAATTAGACATGTCAGAAGCAGTGTGCGTGTATGTATATGTGCACTAAGTCCATTAATATTAGGAGGATTGCAGACAGGCTACTCTGAAGAAACTAAGCGAAGTTTTAGGTTCTTATATTTCTTACTGAATTTTGAGAATGACTGGGGGGGGAGATACTTTCCTCTTTCTTCTCGCACTACGATAGAACATTGAATAATTTTGTTTGTTAGCACTGATATCTTAATCATATGGGGGGATACCAAGTTGCAACAGACATGCCCTAATTTGTAGGTTTTATTTTCTTTCAGAAGCAGAATTGTATGTGAAATCATTTATCAATGCATTTTTATATATGAGACAGTGATTTCGATTATCTGGCTTTAATGAAAAGAGGCATTTAAGGTTTGCACGTTCCTTAGTGCTATGCTACTGTCTTAGGCAGGATAAATATACCAAAAATACTGTCTGGATCATCAAATCCAAATTGGAAAGTTCTTGGTTTTAGTCCCTACCTTTTGTTTATCAAAACTACTGTACTTGTAGATTTTACTGAAAAATGACATGCTTCAGATTTTGGAAGCTCTGTGTTGTTTCTGCTCGTGATTTATATGTTTTTGATGTCTGAATAGGAGGAACTGTGGAAAACATTTAATATCTGCCTTTTTAAAATCTGCTGCTTCCTGCAGTGATCAAAGGCCTCAATCGTTTCTTTCACTAAAATGGGAGCAGCGGATAGAACTCTGTGGCAAAGTCTGTTGTACCTTGTAAGACAGAGCTTGGTGCTTGCTTATGGAATCTATGATATGTTCAAGAACGGTCACCTGTTCATGTCTGCTGATAGTCTTCCACAGTAAGTGATATAGCTCTGTGCTATTCAGGAAATAGTGTAATAGCATAAAGAATTCCAGTTTCAGTTTACTGAAAGTAAAAAAATATTTTTATGATTTTGTAAGCCTGTTAATGTTCCTAAAATAGCATTGTAATTCAAGTAATGTATGAGAATGATAATAGCTGTAATAATAGTAATAGAATTATTCATATTTTTATAGATTAATTGATATGCATAGTAAAGACTCCCCTGTGAAAAGGGAAGAAATAGCCATAAATTTGTAATCTTCAGTGAGAAGGAAGGGCCAATACTAGGTGTAATAGATCTGTGGAATTTACCTTCTCCTTACTACTGCATTGAATAAGGGTTCCTGAAAACAGTATGTTTATTTGGCTTTGCTGTGTGATTTGCTGTTGGCCCTGTAAGTAATAGCAAAAAAAAAAAAGAGTAAATTAATTTTCCTAAGTGGATATGATTGGCTTATAGACAAATGATGCTCCAGTCTTAAGTTTTAATTTTGTTTCAAATATTTTAAATGTTTTATTTTAATTTTTCAGTGAAGCAGAATGATGGAATGCTCCTTAGGAAAAGTTTAAATATAGATGGTAAAATGTGTCTGGCTAAATCCTGTGTTAAATGGGACACATTCAGCTACTCAGGCACCACTTATATACAAATTTGCTGTGCTACTTTTGACCATTGGTGGTACATATATTGGGAATCTTCTCAATACCTCACCTCTTCCCTCAGGTTTGAATGATTTCTCAGATAATTTTTTTGTCATTCCTAAATCTCCTTATAGGCCAAGATTATCTGTAGCTTGGTGGCAGGCATGTTGGTCTTATTGAGGTGCGTGTAGATTTTGTTCTCTTGTGTTTTGTGGGTTTTGCTTTGTTGTTATTGTTGTTACTTTTTGTTTTAACATCTCTTAAGAAAGGGTATTTCCTCTTAGGTCCTAAAAGGCCTCTCTGTGAAACTTTTGAGGACCTCAGTCCCTTTAATGTGCATTATCAGTCTCCTGTCTTCTTTTCATGGTTGATGTCAGGAAAAAAAGTAATGCCTAGCTGTCTTGCCAAAGGAATATGCAGAACACTACTGCAGAAACAAACCGGATATTTATAAATTAAAACATAAAAAAAAGGATAGATTGTTGTAGTCACAAAGTCCAGCTTCTGCTTCCCCCTATCAGCACTTTCAGAGCACTGCACTGGATGTGTCGTTTTGGGTATCACATTGAAAAAGGGGGAAAAAAAAAAGAAATGTTGGAGTGGAAATGTCAGAAGGGCATATTAAGTTGAGGTGATCTTCTTGGGATTTTTTTTAGGAGAGTAATGATCTTAAATGATTTGTAGGCTCAGCTTCAGTACTGTATTGTGCGTATCTTCTACTAGATACTGTAACCTATGGAGAAGTTTATTGGCATAGCCCGTAGACTGTGTTGATGAGGTTGCTAAGGCATACCCTGGTAGCACATGTGTTTTTCTCAAGGTCTCGGAGGCAGTAAAGAGCCTCAATAGCTACACCATGGCAAAAATTAACTCTCCTAGTGTTCTAATTTCACTAAGGTATTAATTTTGTTACTTGCATAAATCTTTATTGGTTTTGATTTCCACTGTTCTTTAGAGAACATGAAAAAAACTACTAGTAGTCTATTTTGCTGTATCTTAGATTTTGAAATTTAACCTCAAAGAACAAGTAATCAATGGTTTTTCATCTTCTTGTACCAGATGACTACTGCAGTGTTTACACTGCACAATGGTTGTGAGGACATTAGCTGTGTTCTTGTGGCTGACACCAGCTGCTGATCATGTGGGATGTTATTCTAGTAGAATCTGCAGATGAGATTGAAAATCACTGCTTTTAAAAATATACTGGATACCAAAGATAATAAATTAAAATATAATTAAGATCTTATTAAAATTGTGCTTTTAAATTTTTCTTATAATTATTTTGGGGTAATATTTACAACTCTATACTAAAGTAAGAGAAATGAGTAATTTTCCCCAAATCCAGTGATGACATTGCATGTTTATAAATTCCTTTCAAACGTTAATCCTTTGAAGCACACACATGAGTCTGAATTTGGCTGAGAGCCACAAGGCATGTATCATACATTCTGGAGATAAAAAGAGGTGGGGAAATATTGTGAGTGGTTCATAAGCAGCAGGCCCCTAGTGATATCACCATTTCCTTAAAAAATGGCTCAGCTGCATGTGCAGCTGGTTCTGAGAAAAAACAAATGATACCCTGAGCAGTCTCTTCCAGCATCTCTCCCACATCTGGGGATTCAAGCCCACCCATCAGCCTTGTGCCAGCAAACCGCGCAACTGTGCTACTGTCTCAGCTCTAACATGCAAGTAGTACTTCTTGCCACCTAAACCAAATGTGTCCAAGCACACTTCTTAAGCCACTCCTTTTCAGCTGTAGACATGCTTTTCAAGCCTAATGCTCTGAAAGCATTACACTTTTCATATCAGAGTTTTAAGAATCTATTTTCACTGCCACAGAGAAGTGTGTAAATTCAGTCTTGGAGACAGTAAAGCTTGTGAAAGTGGGATGATCACACTAGAAATACCAAATGTTACAGTAATTTTTGTAGAAATGTGAAATTCACCTCTGTTTATTTTTGGCTTTGTTTATGGTTATAGGATCAAATTACTTTTTCCTGGAGTAGATGAGCACATGTGCAAGGAGAAGGCTGAAATCTAATCCATCCAAATGAAATCGTTCCATCTCAAGGAAGATTTAATAAGAGACAGTAACAGGTTTTTGGGTTGAAGTTGCAGTTCAAAGTGGAACGATGTCACATTTAAGGGGTTTATCAAAACAATTGAATATGTTTGATAAACTTATATTGATGTTTGATAGTTTTATCTTGCTCTTGAATATTAATGATCTACTATAACAGTATATCAAATATTGTCACAAGAATTTATACATTTATAAATAACTAAAAGAAATATTATGTAAACTGTCAGTTTGTAGCTGATACAATAAAACTACTTGAAATTGCTTCAAATATTTAAAATGGTTTTGCTAGTGAATTGGCTCCCAGCAGTAAGAATGATCTAGCGAGCAGGCTAGGTAAAAGACTACCAGTTGGAACTGGTTGGTTACCCATGCCATGTGCTAATCAGTGGTTAACCGATAAGCTTTATAATGAAAGGCAAAGAGAAATTACTTTAGGATATTTGTTACAATAAGGTAGCTAATATTTCTTCTGATTTTTGGAGGAGGGAATGTGATTAAGATATACTAAATGAAAATCCATACAAAACCAGTCAAATTGTTAAAATATTCAAATATGCCTTACTGTAACAAGAAAGCACTGTAATGTACTGAAATCAGCAATAGAACAGCTGTGTTTTAAAGGACAGTACTTTGAATGTCACTTGACAATTTGCTTTCAATTAGAAGTAATTTACAGGAAGATGCCCACAAGCTAATCTTTACAGGATAATTAAGTTCCATTTTCTTTACTTTTAATTAAAAAGCAGAAAAGATTTAGCTGATCCATAAAAAATGTTCTGTTTAAACATTCATCAGACTTCACACTCTTTTTTTTTTGTTATTTGTTGTAGCAGATGTTATCAAAACTGCAGTCTGCTCTGTTTTAAATCCAGTATATTTGGGAAGTGAAACACGAGTTGCAATAGGCGTGTACAGCTGAGGTATGATCATTTAGCTTCTCTGTATTTGAATAGCTCTAAAATGATATCCATACTCTGGGCTTTAATCTTGCTTCTTCCATTTCTTGCCGTTGTGAAAGAAAGCAAAGCAGATGAACAGCTCTGTGGATGTTAATAGTATTTTCCTCTAGCTTTTCTTGTTATAATGCCATTAGAACCTTAAGTCTGAATGTAAAGATGAAACCAAGTGTCTTTGCCATTAAATTTGCATGTTAGCAAAGTTGTCTGTATGCCTTTAGAATTGATGAAAAGGAGATAAAATAAATTCTTTTGCCGTATGAATTTCTAAACACTCAAATACCTATACTGGAATGAGTTAGTGGTAAGTTTTTAAGAGGGAAACATGTATCTGTTTCTCCCAGATACTTCCTCATTATCTTTGCAGATTTTAAGAAGTGAAGGGAGATTTAGCTCTAGATTAAAAGGACAAATTTGAAAAGCAGATTCATACAATGAAAAAAAATTACACAATGAGGACTTGTTTAAATTGATGGCAGACTGTACTGTGAAAAATTCTGCATATAAAACTGAAGGTCTAATACTTTTCTGAAGTGTGAGATCTAATTATTTGTTAGTTTATACTGGCATAGGCCCAGCTACTTCAGTGAACATGTGAGACTTATATAACAGGGCCATGATGTTAACAAAAATACCTGAATACTTGTATTAAGTCTGAAGTATACTTTTTGAATGGTTAACTCAGAACTAACCAAGTGGGTGATTATTTTCCATAATGCGTTTTGAACTGTGAATAAAAACATAGAATGTTTTGTGTGGAAAGGGACCTCCAGAGATCATTTAGTTCAACCTCCTACACAAACCAGAACCCATTTAGATCAGGTTCCCAGTCAACTTTTAAAATATCTTCAAGGATGGAGATTCCACAATCTCTTTTAGCAACCAGTACTACAGTTTGACTACCATCACTGTCTACTCTTTTTTGCTAATATTTAATCAAAATTTCCTTTGCTGTGTCTTGTTTCCACTGCCTCTTATCCTATCTTTGCACACCTCCAAGAAGAGTATGGCTTTGTCTCCTCTCTACCCTCCCATTAAGCATTTGAAGACAGCAGGAAGAACTCTTCTTAAAACTGGACATCCAGCTCTCTTGACTTTCCCTTGCTGTAGCCCCTTGGTGGTCTTGTGGTCCTCTGCTGGACTCACTCCAAAACACTCTGTCTGTCTTGTACTGGAGAGCCCTAGACTGGACATAGTACTTAAGATGTGGTCTCACTATTACTGAATAGAGGGGAATAATCACCTCAGACTGCTGTCTGGACTCTTGCTTTTGTCCAAGGATGTGGTTGGCCCTTGCTGCTGCAAGAGCACACTGCTGATTGATGCTCACCTTGTTCAGCAGGACTGCCTGGTCCTTTATAGCAAAGCTCTTTTTCAGTTCATTGCTCCCCAGCCTGTACTGGTGCATGAGATTAATCTATCCCAAATGCAGAAATTAGGATTTGTCTTTATTGAACTTCATGTTTCTGACAACCCACCTCTCCAGGTCTCCTCTGAGTAGCATCCTTGCCCTCCAGTCTCAGCAGCTCCTACCGATTTGATACCATTTCATAGTTGATCAAACCGTTAATAATGAAAACATTAAGCATACTGACCCATAAGGGATAACTTTAAGAGATGAACTCCACTTGGGTTTGATAGAAGCCCTTTAAGCCTGGTGATCTAGCCAGTTTTAACTTTGTAAGACCACAAATGCAACCCATATGTTATGAGGTAATACTCTTAAAACACTTAGCTTTTGAAAATAAAGGTATTTTATATATATTTTTTTTACATAAATGAATACTAGAATTACAGTATCTAAATACACTGAATTATTCTGAGTTTGAATTATTTATTTAAAAATTTCTAGGCATCTCAACTTCTAGATTTGCTTTTAAATTAGCAGATAGATCAACAAGGGCTTTCTAAGTACTTATGGATTTAAACACAGTGCATTTCTAAATAGACCTTGGTGCGATTAAAAATACAGTTTTTGATGAAGTCAAGAGCAGTTAATATTGTCTGTAAAGAACAGAACCAACTTCCCAGAAATCATCCTCAAATTGAGCTTTTTGAGAATTTAACATTCTGTCTTGCTTGGAGAAACTCTCTTAACTTTTTAAGCTGTGCTAGTGCAGAACTCCCTGTTTGTACGCAGACGTATTTTTATGAAACATTTAATATAAGCTATCCAAACAACTTCAGCTATCGTTTTCCTTCAGTTTTAACAGCTTTTTACAATTACAGCTTATAATTTCCCTCTATAAAATTCTTGGTAGCATCATTAAGAGGCAGAATGAAGTGAGAAGGTAATTTGTTGTTGTAATTTGGATATCTGTGGGTTTTTTATAAATGTCTAAGCATGTTTCCTTCCATCAAAAGGCATATGGAAAAATGAGAATAGTCTTATGGGTCACATTTAAAAAAGGTTAGAGGAAATGCATTTGAACATGAGCATGTTCACAAAGGAGTCACTTCATATGCATTTAAATACATGATTTACGGTCACTCAGTGTAAGTCTTTAGCTATCTAATTGTTTAGGATCCAAGATTAGCTAATTATTGAGGCTCCTCTATGGGAAGGGAAATAAATAATTTTAGAGGGTCATTCATTCTTTCAGTTTTGCACCCTGCTTCAAGGGTTGCTTTAAATCGTGTTACTGAGAAAGACAGTGATGACCTCTTTCTTTTGGCTGTCAGTTCTTACGGCTGTTCACATATGGCACAAATGTTTGTGTGTCCATAGAGTGAACTGGAGAAGGAACTGTTCCAAGTGAAAAAACAGCTTCTCCCCCCATCCCCTGTGGTTCAATTTTAATTCAAATCAATTTCTTTATCTAGTTCACCTGATGGCCACACAAATACTTGTGCTAATCCAACAAGGAAGGCAGCATGACTGTAAGAGCAAGCAGAAGGGTAGGGCAGCCTCTTTTGGGAATGCAGCCTGCTGGTGTTGGCATAAGGAGATAATAACACTACACTGCTAGACAGCTGTTTTCGGATGGAATCACTCTGATACTCAAAAAATATGTTCTGCTTTGTTTTAAGTAGTAGGTAGTGATAGTTAATTAGTGTAGTGGATATACTGGTTGCTCATTGCTTATATGAATATTGAAAAAGGCAGAATACTGTCCGACTTGAATGATAGTTTTATATGAGATACAGCTGCAAAATTTTTTACCTTATATGCCTTAGAGCCTCTTTTCTTATGTATACGCTTATGAAAGTTAACTTCCTGTGGACACTTCTCTTAAAGATACTCTGATTTTTTCCTCATGAGTAAAGAATACAGGCTTGAACTCAGATTAGTGTAAGAAATTATATTTAAATATTTGCTTTAGAAAGTTAGATATAGATAGAACCGAACTGTTAAGTCTTTGTGATACTAGCTGACTTTGATTGGAAAAACTAAGTACAATACCATTGCTTTACTTTGTCTAGAAAACTTGGTTATATTAGTTTATAGTAATGTATTCATGCTACATTTGATTACTATTTGGTAACTGGACAATATCAGTGAAGCTTAACACTATAGGGGATTCAGTCATAGTCTCGAGATGGGAGTCTTGATTAATAATTTGAGATGTTTTCTGATCCTTTAATACTGTGAATATAATTTGGGTTGAAGTGTTTCCAGTCACTTCATTAGTGAAGTTCATATATTTTGCTTTGATGGACAGGGAAAACATGATAACTTGAAAACTATAAACAAAATTATAAAACATTTTCCTGGTTTGAATCCAGGAAGTTGAAGATAGTCTATTCTAAATTTTTGATTTTCATAAAAGATGTTAAAATTTCATTGATGTGCAATGAAAAGGCATTTCAAGATGACATTTTAGCGTTACGACTATAGCACAGTTGCCTGAATTTCTATGCAGAGCAACTTTCCCATTAAAAAAAAAAAAAAAATTGCTTATCTTCAGGTAATCTTGTAATTCCAAAAATACCATCAAATCAAGAAACAAAATATTATTTAAATTCTTGTCTCACATAAATGATAACTCAACTCCCCTTAAGTACAATTTTTTACATTTCTACTGGTTTTCCTCACACTACCAATTTTAGATCAGAAGTTTTAGGTTTGTGATGATGTATCTGCCTCTCCTGAGTTTCATTATGAGGGCCACATGTGTTCTCATGTAATTAAAATAACTCCTTCAGAAAGACAATGCTGAGGAAAAAATAATTAAATTATTACTCATATGATCTTTTCATTCTTTTGTTAAATATACTATTTACAGTATTTTATGATAAAAATTGTCTGGAAGCATGACTTGCCTGCTCTAGGGAGGAGGGAGGAAAGGTTGCAAATGGAGTTCAGACAAGCAGGAATTAGTTTGGCCAATAAGTAGAACAATTTACTAAATGATTTATAGAGAGGAGGAGTAAGATGCATAACAAATACTTACGGAATTTTTGTACTCAAATTATGAACAGAAAGCCAAGGTGTAGTCAGGGGAAAGTGTCTCAGAAGAAATGTTGTATATGTTTTTATATTAGGTATAATATTATAATAACTAATATTATTTAATAGTTAATATTTTAAACCCGTGTGTCAGAGAATGTTACGGTATCCTAAAAATAATATTTCACAAAACCAAATACAGTTAATCTCAAGCATTTTGAAATGTGCAGATTTGATGTGTAGTAGACATTTACTGGGTCTGTGAGAATCCAGAAGGCAAGGAGGGACTGGAAAGATTTTATAGTAATAGTTATCTCTTTTGTGTAATATTCAGCCATTACACCTTAGAATTGATTTGCTCTACAAATTTTTATGAATGCAGAAAAGTAGTCAGAAAAATTTTGTATGTGTATGAAGAATGGGGAAATAACTTGAGAAAAGGGGAGAAAAGAAGCTCTCTGGGAAAGTGAAGTACTTGGCATGTAGCTTAGGGAAATGCAGCATCATGTAATGGAAAGAGGACAGTTAGGGAAGTTGCAGTTCGTTTCACCTGGTTTACAAACTGTTGCTATTGCTACTCAAATTTCATTATTCAGTTACGAATAATTTATTTATTATTGTAGTTACTGCAATATTTATATCCAGGGGAAGGAAGACATGCTCTCATGGAGTGTGGTGTATACCTGGATGTGCTGTGGCCACTTTCTCAAATCTCTTATAATGGATTAAGCATATATAACTTGCTGAATGAGTGTCAATCCAATACCTGCTACTGAAGAGCTGTCTTGTACAACAAAAGTACTTAAGCATTTTGGGAAAGTGGGTGCATCTTACCTAGTGCTAACCATTTAAAAGGTAATCAGCTGGCTAGCTGTCTAAGCCTTCCTTGGCAGTCATGGTGGTGGGCACTTCCTGGGAACTGACTTCTGCCATGATAATGTAGATGACCAAGAAAAGATGGGATGATCTAAAATAAAGTGGATTAGATTAGACATCTGATTTATAGGTGCTTAAAATTAGGTAATATGAATCATTCTTTTACATGACAGTTGAACATATATTTTAGGTTTTAGAAGGATAAGTAAGTGTTGGTTGCATGTAACACTTCCTATAATTTTTAAAAATCATAGCTTGCTAACCTTACTCTCCTTTACAGTACTTACCAGAAATCAAGCAACAAATCATATCAGAACACAGAGCAAATTCTTATACTCATAGAAATTCGCTTGTTTCAACAGATGATAGATTGCATAATGCACCTAAAAAAGAAATTAAGCTGCACTCAACTTTTTTATCCCTAATACTACACAGTAAACATTTAATAAGAAAAGATTCATAGGTTTGATGGTTGGTTTATATGTCTTTTTCTAACCTCGTCATACTTACATTTTCGTAATTACTTATTTTCAAATTTCATCAGGATCAGACAAACATTCCTGTTTAAAAAAAAACTATTTAAACTAGAATCCACAATTTTAAAAATTTTTATAGAATTTTATAATTTTATGAAAATTAACAAAATATTGCAGAAGCAGAAATTTTAATTCTTAAATATTTTTACTTTATGACATATAACTTTTTGAGTTTATACCCATAATATTTAGACATAAATAAGAAAAAGTATTACTATACAAAAGTGGTATAATCTCTTAAATGAGTATTGAAGAATATTTTGTAAAAATGGTAATTATTTTAATACTCTAAAATATTTTTGCTTCATTGACATTGTAGTGCAGTGTTCATTTATTTATTTTTGTAGAGTAAGGCATGTTGTTGCTCCATAGATATCAAAAGGATTATGAAAGCTCTTCTAGACCTGTGGGAGTTATACATTTTTGAAGCACATTAACATGACATATGTAAACATAATGCATACATGTATATATACACATTCTAAAGCGGAGTTATACTGTGGGCTGAATATCTAATTTCAAAGCAGCAGTGCTCTTGATCTTTTGAGTATGAATGCAAAGAGGAATTTATTTTATTTCTGTAGCACCTTTCGTTACTGTCAGAAACCTTGAGGCACCGTATAAGACAATAAAATAAAATGTGATAAAATAAATATAAAATATAAAACAAAGTCCTCAGGATTTTTAAATGGGAAAGAAGTTCAAAGGAACAGAAATATTCAGAATGTGTAATTCAAGAAAAAAGTTGATGTTTTTAAAAAGTGAAATTAAACAAATTTTAGGAAAGAGAAGTCTCAGTACTTTAGTGCATTCCCTTCAGCAGCCTTCCTATGCAGTTTCAAAATTTGTAAATACTGAGAGGTACATAAATGATAATATCTGTCAGAATTTGACTCCCACTTTTACTCAAGTGCATGTACCTGAAGGCTTTAAAATTCATCAGGAGGGGATATCTAAAGTCACTGTTACTTTTTGGGTTACCCTTTAATGAACACAAGGTTGACATAAAACAACTGTGGTGAACGGAGTTAAATCCAGTTGGCAGCGAGCCACGAGTGATGTCCCCCAGGGCTCGGTTTTGGGGCCACTCCTGTTTAACATCTTTATTGATGATCTAGACGAGGGGATTAAGTGCACCCTCAGTCAGTTTGCAGATGACACCCAGTTGGGTGGGAGTGTTGATCTGCTCGGGGGTAGGGAGGCTCTGCAGAGAGACCTGGACAGGCTGGAGCCATGGGCTGAGGCCAGCTGGAGGAGTTTCACTAAGGGCAAATGCTGGGGGCTGCCCTTGGGCCACAACAACCCCCAGCAGCGCTACAGGCTGGGGTAGGAGTGGCTGGAGAGCTGCCAGTCAGAGAGGGACCTGGGCGTGTTGATTGACAGCCGGCTGAACAGGAGCCAGTAGTGTTCCCAGGTGGCCAAGAAGGCCAATGGCATCCTGGCTTGTGTCAGCAATAGCGTGGCCAGCAGGGACAGGGAAGGGATCTGACCCCTGTACTCGGCACTGGTGAGGCCGCCCCTCGATTCCTGTGTTCAGTTTTGGGCCCCTCACTACAAAAAGGACATTGAATGACTCGAGCGTGTCCAGAGAAGGGCAACGGAGCTGGTGCAGGGTCTGGAGCACAGGTCGTACGGGGAGCGGCTGAAGGAACTGGGGGTGTTTAGTCTGGAGAAGAGGAGGCTGAGGGGAGACCTCATCGCCCTCTACAGCTACCTGAGAGGACTGGGGATGAGTCTCTTTAATGAAGTAACAAGTGATAGGACAAGAGGGAATGGCCTCCAGGGAAGGTTTAGACTAGGTGTCAGGAAGTATTTATTTCCAGAACGGGTTGTTAGGCATTGGAATGGGCTGCCCAGGGAGGTGGTGGAGTCCCCATCCCTGGAGGTGTTTAAGAGTTGCTGAGGGATATGGTGTAGTTGGGAACTGTCAGTGTTAGGTCAATGGTTGGACTAGATGATCCTCAAGGTCCTTTCCAACCTAATTGATTGATTCTGTGATGACATTAGCCACAAAGTGTCGCTGGGGATGGGATGAGACTGGACTCAAAACCAAAATCACCCAAGATGCACAGGTCTTTTGGATAATAGTTATTTGAAAGTGAAACTAAGAGCATTCATCTCTAGTTCCAGATCAAAACTGTGGGATAGGCACTAAATAAGAACATATCTCTTCATAGGGTGATCTCTACCTAAAAACACTTTTAGAAGCCTTCACCTGTGGCCTTTTCAAAGGCATGAAGAGATCTTTTTCAATCCACATAGCACAGTATCCTTAAAGATGAAGGAAAAATAATAAAAAATGGCAAATGGTTAAAATTTAGAATGCTTTTGGTACTATAATCTAGAGGTAGTAGCAGTTCTTTTATTACCAGTGTGACAAGATGCCCTCTTGATTCATTAAGTATGTTAGATTTGGAGAAAAGCTTAAGCAAACACGTAAAATGAACATGAAAAGTCTTCTTCCTGTCCTCACCCTCCTCCAGGAAGTCTGAATCTGACATCTTTGTGCCTATGAGGGAAGAATACCTTGTTTTGTTTTGTTTTTTTTTTTTTTTGTTACAGATAGCCTAGTCTAGGCTCAAACAACCTCTAAGGTGCTGTGGTCTATTAGCTAAGATAGGTCATATTTGACATTAATAGTTACTGTTGTGTGACAGCGTTAGGCTGTCATGAAGCTACATAGGCCTGTTTTTTGAAACGTAAATTGACGAAAATAGATGAAATTTTTTTACAGAAGCATTTACATTGCTTAGGTCCAAATGATTACTCTGATTTTTCCTTTATAGATCTCTCTTTTTTTTTATTTTCCCCTGTAGGGGAGAATTCTGCAATTTCTACAACTTCACAGCCATTAACACAATGATAGAGTATGTAGTATGTAGTACAGAATGCCTAGTATGTAGTATACAGTGTGCCAGTTATCACATAAGAATTTACAAGCTGCATTTGCTTAGATAGGCACACAGATTTTTAATTAGGTAATTGCTGAATAGAAAAACAAGGCTATATATTTTCTTTGGTGTCTACTTGTTACACAACAGCTATTATACTTAAAACACAGAAAGCCCTTCCTTCTGAAAGGTATAGTCCCACAGACCTTTTCTCCCACGAAAGTATGCAACTACTAGATGATAGAAATGCCTCTGTACTAAATCCTGTGTCCTACTTTCTAGGATGGTCTGGAAGCTAAGAGATGTTGGTTATAAATTTAAGAGATGACTCATCTTGTTTCCCTCTTAGTCTGGGCTTAGTTCTCTTTCCAATCTATGATTTCATAATTGACCAAAATGGAAATGGTCTTTGTTTGACTTGTGTTTCTGTCTATATCCACCATATTTTTCCCAGAGTTGTTATAATTGATTCACATGAGGTATACTCAGGTCAGGCTCTTCAGCTGGAGAAATATTTGGCTGGAGCATTGTAATTCATTTTAGACATAAAATAAACAATTCAACTGTTCAGTCATGCCAAGGTGGAGGCAGTCCTGAAAATGCGAAAAAGTAAAAATTTAGGGAATAAACTTTTTTGTTAATGTAGCTTTCAAGAGCCCCCAAAACTAGGCAAAGTGTTGAGGGTCATAATAATAAGTGTAAGAGCCTGAATGATGTGCAAGTGCCATATTTGGCCCTAATTTCCCTTCTGGATCTGGGCCACCTGTCCTTGAAGTAGACTTTGTACTTAGATGCATTGACAGATCCCTTTAAAAACCACTCCCTAACATTCCTACATCTCATCAGTTGTGTGTAAATGGTTTAAAGGCCAGGGATTCAGCTTTGGTCTTGAAGTCCAGTAGCATCAACTGGCTTGTGACCACACTGCTTAGGGATTACAAGTTTTTTTCTTAATGAGGTCTAGATGGAGTGATCAAAACAGAATCAGGAAGTGGGATTTCAGTTCAACGATGTGAGTGACCATAGATCCAGTCTTCTTGGATCACTTCTGCCTACCTTATGTTTACTAGAATAGTTGTAGATTTGGTTTAGGTTCCATTTTCACTGATAGCTGAAGATCTAAGATGATTCTAAAAAGTAAATACATACCTGCTAACCAGATTATGAACATACTTGCTTTTCTTCAGGCATCTGTCATGCTTGACTATAGAATTTTCACATGAGATCATCTTTGCTGCTTCTCATCTTTATCTTGCCCCTTTCTTTAAAATATTTGGACCTTAGCCAAAGATGTGACTTGAAGTGTGGGAAGCCTGTCAGTCTGCAGGTTAGTGCATATTCTGTGCTAATGGAAAAGGTGCATCTTTTACGAAAGAAGAATTGGGATCACCATCAAGTACAGTTCTAATCTGAGCCAGTATGCCTTTTATTAGGGTAGGCAAGTAGCAACTCCAGTGGTCTGGTCAGAGTCCTTAGTACATAGTGTCTAACTTCTCTTTCAGGTGTCACGCTGATACAGAATTTTTCACACTCTAGTATACAGTTAGGAAGATCTGCTGCTTTACAGAAACCATGTTTTATTCTCAGTAACACATTCTGGTATATTCTGTAATAGTTAAATTTAGGAAGCTCTAGGATGAAAGGTGCTGTGCATATGAACTATCTGTGGAAAAGTTCCTTCATCTTTGAGGCAGAGGAGCAGAAACAAAGTTTGGGCTTGAAGTTGTATATAGATTGCTTACTAGATGAAAACGTACTGCTGATAGTCTTTGCGGAAGAATACTTTTGGTGACAAGAATCTCTTGAGTGTTTGGTATATTCATCAACCATCAACATCAGTACATTCTCTTTTACAGCCAGGTTAAACTAGGTGATCTGAAGGAAACGGATTAGTTAATTTCTTGTATTAAAGGTATATGTATTCTGTAGTATTTACAGTTGAAAATAAAACATACATCACAGTAATTTAGATTTTTATTTTAATATCAAAACAAGATGTAGAGAAAATATTGCTTTACAGTCTCCTCACATTTGAAACTTGAAATGTGACTATTTTCTCCTGGCTTTAGCATCACATCTAAATTTTTACCTTTATGTAGAACATGTGTAATCTGTAAATTTTCAGACAAAAGTTCAATAACCATTGTACCTAGAAAATGGAAATTGCAGTTAAGTAAATTGTAATGCACAACTGTTTTTGGATAGGGAGAATTAACTCTACTAAGTGGTATTTTTATTGGCAGTCTAGAAAATGTTAGGTTTTGGTATAGTGATGTTTTATTAATGAGATGTTTTTCTGCTATATTATGAGACTTGCAATGGGTGACAAGCTTATCTTATGATGCATGCTAAAATTTTTAGACAGTCAGGTCTTTTTCACTGTTTGTGCATCTAGTCAAGTCCAAAATTGGGGCATATTGTTTGTATGCTTATGTTTTTTTTAAAAAAAAGTTAAGAACTGATTTTCCTTAATGCATTACCATATATTTTGGTACCTGGTGATAAAATAAACTTCTGTCCTGCAGAGGACAGAATAATTGTTAAATATCAGGTCAAGTGAATATGAATTACTAAAATTATTCATAGGTAGTGAAAATTAGTAAAATGAACCATAATTGTAAACTGGACAGTTTTTTTGCCTGTTTGTATCTAGTGAACTATTAAGTCAGTTACTGTCAGTTACTGATGATTGTAACTGATAGCAGTATCTGATCAAAGTGACATTACTTGTACTCTCAATTAATTGAACTCTTGATTAACTACATCTGAAGAAATAAAGGCTAGATTCAAAATCACTCCTGAGATGGCTGTGGTTTGCTTCTAGTCTTAAATGGCCAGGTATTTGTAATTAGTAGATGCTTTGCATTTATCATGTGTTGTATTAAGATTTTATTATACTTACCTTTCTACAGAAAATTGAAACTTTGATCACTTTTTTCCTTAAAGCAAAGCTTCATGAAAAGGCCCAAAGGCTGAATTAGGAGCAGTTACAGCTTCTGTTCCTGGCTTAATTGTAACTTAGTTGATTAGCAAGTACTTTGTGACGGGCAGGGAATTTCCATAGGTTGATGTTGCAGGGCTTACCTATCAAACACAAATGACCTAGAGGGCTCGTACCTGAATGCTTCCTCTGACAGCGTTTGTAGACAGGCTTTATTGTCGATTAGGACTCTTCACTTTCAGAGCATAACAAGCAGCTGTGGGCCTAATTGTGAAGCTGAGTAGAGACAAGGGACAAGCATTTGTAGTCTGTGGCAGTGACTCCTGTACTTTCATGAACAGAGGCCAAAATGCACCTTATATTCTGGTCTTGAAAGCTGTGTCCAGTTCTCATGGTGTTTTCTCAGTTTCTGACTTTTGTGAATGAATTGAAATTTCCTCTAGGATGTTCGAAGACTGTTCTGTTCTGTCGGAAGAGATAATGAAGAGCTTTAATATTAATGGTGAGACAGTGAATCTGACAAACTTGCTTTTATACTTTGCTGAAAAGCATGATAAAATGATTGTGTCCGCAAATTGAGTAGACTCTGATGAAAAAAATTTTGAGCAGGTGAAGCTTGCCAATTCCAGGACTGCTGAACAGTCAGAAATATGTGATGCATTATTATGTGATCTTGTTATTGGTTTGATTATTATTATTATTGATAAATTTCTTGATGACCAACTTAGTTTATTCTTACTCTCGTATAAAACCAAAACTTTCTAAGAACATCTGAAATAATTGAAAATATTTCATCTGCTTCAGTCAACGTTAGGTTTAGTTGTAATAAGTATGAGTATTTAAAGTCAGTTGTGTGATTCAGCACACATTTCAAAACTTCAGGAAATACTACTCAACCATAAATACACTCTACCTCCTGTTTTTCAGCTTGGTGAATAAATGTATATATGGAAAATGCCATTTTTCTTACTTCGTTGTAATTTATAGCTTTTAGTGTGCCCTGTTTCTATTACATAATATTTTCTAGATCAGAGTGGAAAGTAATAATAGGTCTTTGCATTTCTATAATATGTTATCCAGTGTCACAGTACTTAAAAGCATTAATTGATCAAAGCTTGCTATGTGGCTGTGGGATTGGTAAGGACTCCATTTCTGAAGTGAAATCATCACTTAGTAAAAGAGTTGTTTACAGAGAGGTTGCAAGCACAGATACCACTCCAGATGTGTTCCTTCTGTGAAGCCTTCTCCCTTTCAATATATTCTGTGCCTGCCAAGTTTCTTATAGATTGGCACCTCGTTCTTTTTCTTTTTATCTTTTTTAAAATTAATTTTCATCATTTACAGTGTGGTATAAGTATTATCAGTAAACAGTTCCTTTTGAGAACTGGAGCACTGTAGATGCCAAGTACAGGTGTCAGAGTCTTAAAAATGTAGGTATCTGCCTTAGCAGGTTACTCTGACTATCTGTGTTAAATATTTTAGCACCCTTCCTCCCTCCAGGGAGACCTGTGTTCCTTCAGAGGGTGATTCATCACTAATCTCTCACACTGAGGTTGGAGAAAGAGGGGGTACCTGGTGAGTACCACAAAAACACTTCTGAGATCCATGGAGGTGTCATGAGGCTTGAGTCAGGTGCCACATGCTATGTCCTTCTTTCCTTGGAGGACCAGGCTGAATTCTCTTCTGAGATTAGTGATTTAGCTGAATGTATCTTCCCTCAGTTAACTGACTGCTTTAATCAGGATATGAGAACAGTTTTTGATGGATGTTTTTGGGTCCCTTTACACTTCCAATCTTGGTTAAAATTTGGTTACTCAAGAAGCCAGAATCATTTTACTTTTGATAACATAGCCCATTTGGTACATTCTTGAAATGCAGATCAGTGGAACTGAGGCATTGTTTTACATTAGTAGACTTTCTGCTATTCTACAGAGGCAACTGTGTTATATTGGGTTTTACACTTCATGCTTTGTTTATCTGCTTTCAGTAAATGATTTCCCTGGGCAATATCTTATCCTTACATCATATTTCTAGTATCTCAGTAGCATATGTTGTACCCACTGGAGCACACTCAATAGTAATGTCTTCATGATGCTTTCTAATGTTTTGTCATCAAATTGTACATCCATCTTGTGCTTAAAGATAAACAGATAGAATTTCTGTAATCCAAAGAGCACAGACACAGCTCTTGTTCTGTGTGAGAGTAGCTCTAAGAACACTGGCTTTCTATGTCTCTCAAGACCTTATTATTAAATCCTATGAGCTTTGGATCAATCTTACTTATTAACTACACCAAGAATTCAGCTTTGACTCTGTAAGGTCATGTAGGACTGATAAGTAATTTACAGCTGATTTTTCAAAACTGTAGCAAGCTGTATTCCTCTGTCCAGGTCTAGTGAGCTTATTGTAAAAAACACTTACTGTTTAAAGGAAGGTAAACTATAACCTAAGTATTTCAACGAACAAATAATTCCATGTTTTAGAAATCCAGGCTAGGTGTCCTGGCACCTGAAGTCCTGCCCTAAACCATACTGCAATAAACGGTAAGTGAAAGATCTTGGAGGATTTGCTGCTCATGTCAGTGTGAACTTACTTCTTGTTGTTTGATTTTCTTTAAACTTCTCTAGTTCTAGAAAAATATTAAGAGACTGAAAGCAGAAATAGGGTCCTCCAGTATTCCTTTGTAAACAACTTTGTCTCTTACTGTTATTACAGATTAAGAACTAATACAGAGTATATTTACCTAGAATTAAGTGGAATTCTTGGAAAATTATATATATAACGTTTTCATGTGATGAAACAAGCATAAATGGTTGAATCATGCAGCTGCAAAGCATCATGCAGTAACACAAATACAGAAAAATTTTCTTTAGTGAAACCCTAGTGTCACTGGTTACTTCTGCAATTACATGTTAAATTCCCAGAAGTGAGCCTTGAAGGATAGAAGCTTGACTCAAAGCATAGATTCAAATTTAGATGAATGTCTGTACCGTGTATCCAGGCTTCAGTCTTGAGTTACAAGCTGCAGCTGTGTGGCTGAAGAGGTAACAAAACATGTGTTAGGTAGTCATGTATTGACCAACACCGTTCCATAGGTACAACTTTTGTATGCCTTTTTCCAAGATGGGAACAACGTGCTGTGCTTTAAGGTATAGCATCTAGTTGAAGATTTATGTTGTAGCAAATAAAACAAGGCAAAGTCAGATCAAACAGTGGTAATGGGATGCCAATATATGCAAAAAGTATAAATATAGGGTCATAAATAGGAACAGTAAAAAAGCCAGTTTTGTGTAGGTAAGCAGTGACTACGAATGTATTGTGGAAGTGAATTATAACATCTAGTCTCAGGACCTGAGAAAGTTCTGACTTTCATGCCTATGAGTATCTTTCGATGATTATTTCATTGCTCCTGTAGGTGACGAGTTAAAGATTAGATTTTTCTGTGGAAAGCCCAGACAGGGAAGTCTGATTATAAGAGGAGATTGTGAGAATTGCACTTTTTATTATTTGGGAGTTAGGACACATGTATAGTTGAACAGGAATTTGAACAGAAATTTGATACTGGTTAGATCTTTTGAGTTTATTTTAAAAATTGTGCTTAATGTTATTAATTACAGTAAGAAAGCACATAGGAATGAAATGCATGGGTCTTTGTGATCAAGTTTATGGATGTATTTGATGGATTAGGCATTATTATTCTGATCTTAAAAAACACTTAACACCACCACCACCCCACCCCACCCCCTCAAAACTACAAATAATGGTATACTGAAAGTCAGATTTCCTTGGAATCAGGAGACAGAAGACCTTTAATTTGCAGTTCTGTTCTTTCTTGACTGAATTCAGCTTCTGCTCAGTTTGGATTGTCATTCCCTGGCATGTTGGTTGTAAATATAAATATTTGAAGAGATCAAGTGAATATACTTCAACAGAATAAATATGGATGTTTTGCATTTGTTCATAGGAGGCTGTCGTCTTCAGCAACAGCTGTAGTATGGCTGAATGAAGTTGAGACTACTAGAAGGTACTGGCTGATATTAGAGACTTCCCCATTTAGATTCTTAAATAGCTCATGGGGTAAATAGAGGATATATGTACTAAGGGTAATAATTCAAAACAATGGTTTCTTCAGCAAAAGGTGACATACTAGATATTTCAGGAGTGGTGCAACTCTTACGCAGAACTGTGTATGCCCTCCCTTTGGAAGTGCCTGATGTCCCCTCAAAACGCAGATAAACCAGGTGGCAGTGTCATAGTTTGTCCTTAGCTGCCATAACTTCCTTGGCTTCTTGTTCTTGATGACCATGGAAATCACACTGGATATAAGACTCTTCAGTATACAATTCTAACACATTTGTTTGCATGAGGAGGTCGTATGATTTAGAGGTCAGAAGAAGGCTTAATAAAGTAAATGGTAGTTTATAAATTATGGTAAATTATAGTCTTTACTGTCTTGGACAGACAAGAAATAAATACACTTCTATTGTTTTCAGGTAGGGAGCTTTTTTATACAAAAGATTAATTTTCAAGTAAAATTTTTAGTCTCCATTGGCCTAATTTTTATTGGCTAGATGTCATAATTCTGTAAAGTTTTTGCCCTGTGAAATCTCAAACTAAGGTCACTTTTAATTAGATCTGTCATCATACAGTGTGTGCACAGCACCAAAGATAAGCACTTGCAGTGGTGCAGAGCAGAAGAGCCAGGAAAGGATGGGGCTAGACATTTGGCTAAAAATACATTTGCTCATTTCCCTTGGGAAAAATACTGTGTAGCACAGTGCCTACATGCTGCTCATAAGTTGAATCACATAACGTTCATTTTATCCACCTCTGAAGATTAAAGGGCTTGAATAATTCCTGGAGGGTGTAGTTGGTTGTTTTTTCTGTTGTTGTTTTGTTGTTGTTGGTTTTTTTTTTTTTAACCCTGTGGTCACAAAGAATCCAGATATGACTCAGAACAGTAAGCAATTACACTTTATGGCTAAAACCCACACTTCCTCTGTTGACAGTGAAGAATATGCCCCTTTTCACCTTTGAGATGAATTAGAGGTGTTAGTATTATGATTTTACTTCATGGTTTATTTCCATATTTCCAGAGCTTTCTAAATGATTCCCAGTTCACAAGGAGGATTTATGAGTCTGAAAATGTGTAAACCTTCTGGATAGTACTTAAGATCAGTTTAGGCTCTTCTCTTGAGTAATGCTAACTATTACCATGAAGTAATAAAACAACCCACAGATGTCAGTATGACATAAAGCAATATTGGTTTAATGGCATTGTGAATATTTTACATTTTATTAACTTTTTTAAAAATAAGAATGATCCACTAGAGAATAAGTACAAAATGGGGAAAAAAAAGCAAGGGAAATGAGGGAAAGAAAATTTGAAAATCTTCTGCCAATGAAGAGAAACACCACCTGCATCCCACAAGGCATTATCATATATTTCTCAATGACTATTCAACATGTATTTATTTACCTCAGAGACCTGACATACCAACCTGTTTCCCTTTGCTGTGGCACAGGGACTATCCTCATCATACACATATTTGTCATTGTTAAACTGATTAGAAACGGCAGAGTAGGTATGCACTGGTTTACCTTTGGACTTCTTGTCTGATTCTGGTGGCTGTCAACCTCAGTCAGCAAGGATTGGTTCTTATTGACCATCTTCAGAAAAAACCTTGACGCTCAAGAAGCTTATATATGCTTACATGTTGAAAAAATAACCAGCTGAATGTATTTTATTCCTGTTTATACTCCCATTACTTGTATCTTAAACCTGTCTTTTATTATATGAAGTTGATGAAGTTCATGTATTCTTTACAAGAATACAATTTTAGTCTTGAGTTACCAGGTTAATTAGAAGTTACATTGAGGAACCTGCAGTTTTCATTTCAAAGGACATTTAGACTGACAGCAGATCTCCACATGGATGATTCTGAGGCCAGTATGGACCGTTGATCCCAGTTTGAATATACCAGAGTACAGTTTGAGTTTTCATGCTTTTTAATATCCCTGTTTAACACTGATCAGATCAAGACATGTAAAATGTTCCTTCCAGACTTTTTCAAAGAGAATGAATCGATCAGATAAACACTAGATATTTTTATTGTTCCAGTGATGATTTTCACTGGAAGATATGAATCATGTGAACTATGTATCTGCTATACTCACTAGTTTTCATGGTTTTTATACCTGTAATCGCATTTGAAAAAAAAAATCTTCTAGACTTGGTGTAGAAATTATTTAGAATGCTGGTGTTAAGCACTATCAAATAGTAAACCTCTTACAAAATTATTTTTGTGTTAAAGTGTGTTGAAAACCATCAAACCTTTGTGAAAAGTTTTCCTCCTTTTCATTCCTCCCCTTGCATCCCCAGGAGTTAGTCTTTTATAAAGAGTTTAAAGAAAACTCAGTTTTTAAAAGCATAGAAGTAGTTTTCTTTAGGTTAAATCCTATGCAAGAACATAGTAGTACTTAGCTATACAATTTTCCAAGATATTTAAAAACCAGAATGATTTCCTTTTTGCCATTTAGTTCAAAGAAGATATTTCTAAGGATTTCTCATGTTGCAATTTCCACTCTATAGCTTTGTTTCAGTCAGATAATAGGGCTTAATTTTAAAATGCTAGTCCCCGATTCATTTTTCTCAAAATATATCTGAAGTTAACCTTTTTTTGTTCTACTAGTATTACTCATTTCCTCTCACCTTTCATGTAACTAGTCTGATAAAGTTATTCATAAAAACCTGTTGGTGTTACAAATGTCTTTGTCCATCAAGAATAAGATACATATGATTTTGAAGAGGATAATTATCAAAGGTTTGGTTCTTTTGTAGTAGTAGAGTACACCAGTAGAAGTGAGAGCAAAGAAGTAACTAACAGTAACAATGTTAGAAGACAAATTTGCTAAAGAATAACAGATTAATTTATTTTTCATTAAATTAATAAAAATAATTAATGGATCTACCAACACAGCACAACTTAGTTCTATACAGTATCAGCCGCCCTTCAAAGTGGTTTTGTTTTCCTATGTACTTGGTTCTGACAAAGGATATTTTCTTGGTACTACAGTCTCTTGTATATGTGTGGTCATAAATCAGCTGTACCGGTCTGGACCAAAGTGCCTTCTTCCTGGAAGTGGCTAGCAGTGATAGGCTCTTCTGTCTTATCCTGTTCTTGGCTCTAAGGCTTAAACCAAATGTGGCATCTTTATGTTTGTATCTTATTGTTGGAAGGCTGTGCCCGACAAAGTGTGAGATTTGAAAAGTATTTGGTTCTAGGCACAACGGCTTACAAAATGTCATGATGGATGTCTGAAAAATGTGTGAGGAAGAGAGCACCATGAGAGTCTGGTGACAGGGAAGAAAGCATGTTTATTTTTTTGAAGACTGATCCAAATTTCTGTTCACAATCTTTCTCCCTAACCCTGTTGCTTTCTTTTCTAAGTTAAAAAAACCCAAACAGATTCCTTCATCTGGTATTACCTGTTTTGGTGAAGGCACAAATATGCTGGTTTGTCTTGTGTACTACTCCCTGAAATTTGGTATTGCTTGCCAGAGAAAACTGGAAGGACATCTGAAGACATGAACTGGCAACAGAGTAGCCCTTAAGGATATTTCAAGCCTGGATATTGATGATGAGAAAAAAAGTCCTATTAGGAGTGTTTCTTTTGCTTGGACATCAAGAAAACTCTCAAAAGGGTACATAAAAAGAAAAACAATCCAACTGCCTTGTGCTAAATGAATAGCAATTAAATGTTGCTAGTGACATGATAATAATGGTTTCTCCAGTAGTATTAGCATAATAGTCTAATATTATTGATAGATATATGATATATAAATTCACTATAAAATATTTAAAATTAAAGTATATTGAAGTATTTGATGGCAGTTGAGTAGCAGAGGAGAGGAGGAGGAGGAAAGTAAAACATAAGAGAAGCTTACTAACCAGTAAAAATGAACATCAGATTCTGACTGCCATTCCATGGTCTAGTTTTCTTACCTTATAAATCTCTAAATATTTTCAAATTCTTTGGCACAAACTGCAGGGATAAACCACAGTTCCTCTGCTCCTTAATCTTCACCCACAGGAGTAACAAAATATTGTAATGCATGGTGACATTTAATATTATTGTAGACTATGGTGTTTAATACTTCTATTTTTAGTAGCAACACCTCTTCTGTAAAGATGTACATCTTAAAAATATAATTATTTTCAGAAGAACTTCTGTTATCATATGGCATGGCAATGTTATATAGCCTGTGACAAGCAGTGTGGAGAGCTGTTTTTAGTGGGTTTTTTCTGTATTATTAACCATGGCTGACCATTATTACCAATATTGCTATTATATTTTATACTTTGATTTCAAACGTCTTTTCTTCTAAAAGCAGTCTTGCAATTGGCAGTGTTTGATACATCCAATTCAACCTCTAGTTTAGTCCCGGATACTTTTTCTATTCCAAGTGTCATGGGTTCCCTCTCTATTTCCAGAGCTCTCTGTGGTGTGACAGTCTCACATAATGTTTGTGGTTTTCTGCCTTTTTGTTCAGTGTGAAGAAGAAACTATATGCAGAATTTGTATTATATTCAGTTCTATTCACTCTAGTACCAAAAGATGTAAGGAAAAAAGAGTGTGCTCAAAGGATCAAGCAGTGAGATATCTGAGTAACTCTTAGACTGTAGTATGAGAAAGATTAAATTCTAAGAATACTTGCCTTTTAGTAAGGTGATAATTTAAAGGGTCATGACAAAAGGTTAGCATTTGAAGGTATAAACATCTAAAAAAATGTAGTATGTTTAGAGGAGTTATAATGTAATGGATTGAAACAGAAAAGGGAATTTTCATTGAATATTAGGCAAAATGCAATAGTGACTTCTTTTCCATTAACGAATGACTGTTCTAGGGAAGTAGTGTAAAAGCAGCATCTTGGTCTTTAAAACTGAAACGGGCAAAGTATCATAACAATATTAGAGAATCAGTTCTGTTTTTCCAGGGCAGGACTGGCATGATATAATTTGCCTTCCTACAGACTGAATCCAGTGGTACTGAATTCAGTTAACTAAGCATTATTCTTTTATGAATATCATATGCAACATTAAACAAAATACTGAAGTGGATCTTGTGTGATTATTAAACATATTGACCTCTAAAGGTTATACTTTCAAAGTTAAACAGGTGCTGTGTATATTTTTTTACAAAAAGCATGACTTCTGTTATTATGAAAATAAGTTCACCCTTGCATTTCAGCAGTCACACAGTATGCAGGAGCCAGGTTTATAAGAAACTTAGTTTGCAATAAATTTAAGTTGCAACATGTACGTAAATTGAGCTTTGCCTTTCTGGAGATGTGCTTGTGCATGTATGAAGAGTGTCACAGGAAGAACGCCAGTGGAATTTTCGCAGGCTTAAAGTAGAAAACCGGCCGACAGAAGAAATGCCCTTATGGTGTAAAACTGAAAGAAATACAGAGTGAAGAACTTGTCTCATGTACAGTCAAACCTTCCATAGCCCAAACGCAGGTGGTGTTGATTGCATTTATGGATCTGTTTGAACTGTTGCCTCGGTGCTACAAATGGCCTGTATGAAATTAAAATTTCTTCTTGATTTGACAGTTTTGGAAGAATTCAAGAATATTACTTTTTTCACCTTGAAATCTATTTGATGCTGGGGTTGGAAGTGCTAGAACACTACAGAGGGATCTGTTGGTTTTGGCTCTTGATGAAATAGTACAAGAAAACGTGCATCACCCCCTGATATTATTACAGAATCACAGAATTATTTAGGTTTGAAGGGATCTATTGAGGTCATCTTGTCTAATCCCCCATATCAAACAGGGTCACTAAGATCAGACAGATATGTTAGTACCTATGGCAGCAAATTTTTAAAAGGAGCAATTATTTATTGGAAAATGTTTTGGCAAATAAGATTTCATTAAGGGCAATTACATTTGACAAGAAGTCTGTTGGAGAAAAGAGTTTCAATTTATTTTGTGGATTAGTTTTTCATCATAGTTTGACATTATTTAATGATAAACCAGTAACAGTAGTACATAATTGCCACTCCTCTTATTCACATCAAAAATGACACAATCTGACAGTAGCTGGAGATGTTTTCTTTCTAACATGTTAATACAAACAGGAAACTTCATGATGTAAGAATACCGAGATGTTTCCATAAATATTGAATGCCATGTATAAGGATTTAAAATACAAAATGATAAAATTCAATACTAAAATTTAACAGTAGTGAGTGTGTCATAGAAGAACATAAAAACAAGAATGAAAAATAGGACTAAGACATATAGAATGACATTCCAATCCTTTTTTTTTTTTTTTTCCCCACAGTTACTTCCCATACCAGACCTTTCTGAAATATTTAGCTCCACATAAAGTTTTTAAAAGTGTGTGTTTTGTCAGTTAAGGTATTTCTAAACATTAGAAGCTAATTTCCTTTGGAAATCAATATTTGGAATTCAGTTTCTTAGTTTTCTTTTGGTGCAGCCCTAGGAATTTAAGATTATTGATTCTGTAAGTTTTGTAAAACAGAGCACTGTAAATTGGTGCAGCTGTATTAGTCAAACTTTGAGAGGTTTCTTTGAATTGTGGAATTTTAGTTGTAGGGTGAAACTAGCACTTCCATGAAGGCGCAGATGTTTACTCTTTAAATGAGAGAAAATAACAAATAACTCTTCTGGATTTCTTTCCTAATAGGGAAAAACCTTGGCCAAACCAAAACATAAGCTAGTCAAGGATATTTTGATAATCAAATTGTAGTAGTAGGAAAGACAGTAAACTTTTCAAGTAAATTTACTGAGAAGACTCAGTCTGCAATAAGATTCCCTCATTTAAGTTTGGCATGTAGAACAAGATATTAGGAAGACTGAAAGTATAGGTGAAAAATGTTTTTAGAGCTCCTATTCGCTATGAAAAAGAAAGAGGAGATGGGTTATTGACTCCTCATTGCCAAAGCATCCAGTGGCCTAATTTGTAGGAGTTCTATTATTCCACAAGTTCGTTCAGCAAAACAACAATCATGATGAGAGGAGAATGAATTCTTGTTTTGATTTGATGCTTATTGCTTTGAGATTTACATAGCCTCATAATAACACTTACCAGCCATCTGGTTTCCAGAGGAAAAAAACTTTTTTTTTCTTACTGAAAAGGCTAGGACATAACATGCACCATTTAAAAGCTCATTGTCTGGAAATGACATAATGACTTCATGTTTTCAAATTATTAATTAGTGATTAACTCAGAAAACCAGCAGGTTATGCCAACTCTAGGGGAAATGCAATGTATTTTGTGCAACCTTGCAATTCTTACCAGTGAGGAATCAAGTTAAAGTAGTAAAAAATTGAACAGGGATAGATATTAAAGAATTCAAGTATGTCATAACATGCACTTCTAGTTTATTTTAAAAGGTGTAGTTTGCTTATTTGTATTTTTGGGTTTGTATACCTATATGTATACAGATGTGTAACTGTAAATGGCATAGAAAAGTTGGTTTTTTTCAATAAATGCTATTGTGTATGTGACCTAGATTATGGTATACTTATGTTACATATTCCTGAGATGTGATGATGGAAGTCAGGTTTTTTCATAGTGATTATAAGATGTACATGCTGATGAAGCACAGGTTAGTAGTCCATTATATTTTCAATTAACACGATAAACGCTGTAATGCTGTTATTCTTTGAAGATCTTTAAAAAAATAAACTACATTTCATGCTTATGGTGCATCATTGTAAACTACAGCAACTGTTATTATTGTAACTGTTCATAACTGACAATCTAGTGGGCAAAAAGAGATCTGAATATTCTCTGAAAAGAAACTATGGATTAATATTCCTTTGGAGGGGACCCTTAGGTTGGGATTAGCTTTACACTGGAAGGACACTGCTGATGCCCAGTTTGTGGCTTGTTGTGGCTAAATAGTGCATTTGTTCCACCTGACTTTTTTCTATTAAAAATACTCTATTCATTTCTCATACAATCTGATCTTAGTTCTAATTTGAGATGCTTTAGTTTTTTTCTACATATTGATAACCTCCATTATGGGATTAAAAATAACGAATCCCCTGTAGTCATTTCAGATTCAATACTCTAAGAATGTAAGTATCTAATTACAAAATTCTATAGCTCTTACAGACTGTTCAGTAGTATTTTTATTATATTTGTCAAATTATAAGGATCCCACTAAGCTGAATTACCATTCATTCTAGTACACATCTCCTAGAGTCAGATCATGAAGTTTGTTGTTTAGCTAATTCCAAAAATCTTAACTTTCCTTTGCTGTTACTTTAGAAATACCAGTTACTTTAAGCATGGTGTGTTTTTCCATGTGTCTGTTATATCACCTGCTGTGTTTTTAAGCTTTTCCTTTAACTGTGTCATTGAGTTATGGATTCGATTAGGTGTGCTTACTTTTTATTGAAGTCTAACGCAAACTGGCACTGAATTCTACATACAAGCTCTGTAGCTTTGATCATGTTATTAGAGATTGAATTTGGTCTTTCAGGGGCTCATTTTTCTTCAGTATTCTGTTTTGCTTATATTAGAAAAGGGGGTGGGGGGCGAAGCAAAAATAATTTGAAGATAAATAGCAACCTGTGAGAGAAGTCATGAGTTCACTGCTGGTTTCTGGACCTAAAAAGTCCAGATTCCTTTTTTCTGCTTTTTTTTTTTATTATTATTATTTAATTGCATGATGACGTACAGAGATGAGAGACCAGTTTCTGTCTGAGGAAATGCAGCTCAAAACAAAAGATGAACAAGAATAATCTGCAGCTACATACAAAAATAGAAAATATTAAATAGAAGAAAAAAGACCCCTTAATTTTCTATAGCAGTATAGGGTGTCTTTGCTGTATGAGAAAAATGTATTTTGTCTTGAAACTGGGGATGTAAAATTACAGTGAGTAATGAGTATGTATTCCTCTGATCCCTTAATGTACTTGATGTGAGGTTCCTCTTTCATCGTACCTAACATGCTGGCCATTAAATACACTGCAGGAGTATCATTAGTGCCTTCAAAGTGCTCCTACTTGCATCACATTTTTCCCTCCAGCAGGTGAGTGAGAACAGTGATTAGCAAATGCCAGTATCTGTCACTCACTACTCATGTGATTGCCAGAGAGGTTCTGTGTTTGGAGTAAGGGCTCTGTTAGAGTTGGAGGTAAGAAAGTGAACTTTTGCTACCTTCACTGGTCTGAAAAGCTTTATGCTCTGAGCATGACTTGGCCATGTGTAAGATAAAATTCATCCTCTTTATTTGGGGTAGGGTGTTTGAAACTGCTTTGCTATAACAGTAAAGGCTGTAGAGAAAGGCTTCCTGAGTAACAGGCAGTGTGTTACTTATATGTTTGAGATCCTGAATGGTAAGATTAAGACACACAAAGAAGCTTCTTTTGCTTACCAGTTTCACAGTTTGCTATGTCTGGAGGAGAGGATTCACTGAAATTTCTGCATTGTGAATCCTCAGAGGATTTCGCTGAATTGTTCGGAGCAGTGTGCCATAGATGTTATTTGACAGGCATTGACTGGTTGGTGTACCTGTTCTCTTAGGTTGAGTTAAAAAAACCCCAACAGGAATAAACCCAAGTGAAATGGGAGTCTGAGTATTTTCCTAAAATTACATCTTTAGTTTCATGTGCTTTATTGGTTGTAAGATGCAAGAAGAGGGAGTTTCCTTTATCGGAGAGGTGAATATGAAAACTTAGAATACCTTATCTGTATAAAACAATATGAACATATGATTTAAAAACCCCTTCCAAATATCTCATACATATTTTATACATTTGTATAGATACAAAAATCAATGGCATTTCTCATAGATGTATGAAACATCAAATATTTGAATTTTATGTAGATACGTTTAATTTTAGTGAAAGACACAGAATTAAGAAGACATCTTCTTACACAAACAATGCTTTCTTTCATTTCTTTTTTTAAGTCTGTAAATTTAAACACTATTTTCATATCTAGCTGAGACAATCCACTGGAAGTGGATAATATTTGCATCAATGTTAACCATGTATCATTGGACAAATTACATTGCAAGTATTTCAAATTAGATTGCCAGTAGTTTCAAAAATTGTTTTCTAAAAGTAAGCAGAAATAATACAGAAATAAATGATGGGTTTAAAAACTATACCATAATCCAGGGAAGAACGCTTCAGGGATAATATTTCTGTATAAGCAAACAGGAAATTTTCCTTGTTTGCATTGTTACATTTAAGAAAACTACTGATAAAGTACCATTGCAAAACTATTCCTAATGTAGAAGGTATCTACAAGCATCACAGATCCATCTGAGAGCTGTATGACCAAACTCCCATTTTCTTTGTAGGCTTTAGTTAAAAATTCCATTCAGAAAAACTGGTGCACTGTGGTACCATGGTAGTTCTGTGTTGCTGCTGTGGTTTTACTAGGGTGTTGAGTCAGGATACTCATCTTGTTACCTCTGTTCTTCTCTTCCTCCTCTTGTACCACCAGAAGTACACAGCATCTGCTGTGGAGCCTCTGCTTTGAAGCTGTTATGAATGTAGGTAGAATGCAGGCAGCTAAGAGACACAGTAAATCTTCTCACTCCGTATCTTTGTGTTCAACAAGATCTCTATGAAAACGTAATCCTCCTGATTTCTCTTTCTATGATCTATAGAGTACAAGAAGTTACAACCTTGACTGGCTGAGATGCCACCTTCTAACAATGAGTGCTTTCAGAGAAGAGTTCACTGTCAATCTTGGAGGCTGCAAGTGTTGCTGATTAAATTGGTAAATGAATGATCAAGATGGTATAGTAGTAGGAGGAACAGAGCTAGAACAATTACAGGGTACAATTTATGAAATTACTTTTGTCATTGTTAGCACCTGTTAATAGCTTCCAAAACCTGATTTCAATTGGAATCAACTTCTTTTTGAAATCTTTCATGTAGGAAGGTAGTTAATGATTTGGGGTTGGCTTTTTTTGTGAATACTTCTGTTTTCTTTCTCCCTAACATAATAGTACAATGCTTGTTCAAAAGCAATTATTGAAGTGCCAATGTCACTCTAAATGTTGTAGACATAATGAAATAAATATTTAATAAACAGTTTATGTAGCTTATTGTCCATTCATAGTCACTAAATGTGCTCTTCGGTGCTCACTTTCAGTGCTTTTCACTGAATGTTTTGGCCTTGAGCATGTCAAAATGTTTCAAATTGGGAAGCTTAAACACACAAATTGCTTAAGTTAAAACACAGTAGAGAAAAGTCATTTCAGTTTCACTGTAAGGTAAACTCCTGCCTAGGGATTGACTTTCTGAATTTGGTTTACTGACACCTTGCGTTTCAATCCTAGCTCAGGTACGTTAACACTATATAGTAAAAACCACAATTTTTTTAGACATTAAGACAGACATTGTAAATTTGCTTAATTGACACTGCATGGATTAAGCAAAAGTAGACACAGGAGATTAGTCTAAGTGCACATTTAATTGTAACAGGATATTAATTACCTGTTGTCTCAAGTTTTTCTGTTAAATCTGGAAAGAGACCTGGTGAACCATGTGAAAGGACTGAAGTGGCTGTGTGTCTGCTCAGGTAAGGGATCATTAAGAGCAAAGATCTGGATTCCTAAGGACATAAAAAGGTTTTTAGGAGGATCCACCAAAAAGCTTATTGAAAAATGGGACTGAGGCCCATAACTTGCTGAAAGATGTGATACAGTTCTTCTAACATGTATAAGTGATGCAAAAATCTTAAAATTTGGACCTAATGGGCTATTTTACTTATATATTCAGGAAGAAAAATAGCGGCTGAATCGGGATCAGTAACTGTACAGTGGGTGACTTACTGATGCAAAAACCTCTTCCCACTCTTTTCTAGTTTAAATCACTTTCTATATTTCAATTACCCACTCTACCCTAGAGCAATAACAGATACTGTTATTCCCGTTATTTTTCCAAATGATATGAATAGAACATAATTAATAATTTTTTTAAAAGTCCTTCCCAAGATGAAACTTATACTATCACTTTTTGTCAGAAGACAGAAAAATGTTGATAATTCCAGAAGATCCAGATAACCTTCTGTTTCATTCTTTAGAGTATTGAAAAACATTTTGTAGGTTTTATTTTGATACAGTGGCATGGGATCAGTTAAGATGCTTCTGAATTCACTGCTATTGGTTTTGCAGTCATGTTGGCATTATAGTACCAACGAAGTCACTATTAATGATTCCACTGCCCTTTTTCCCTGGAAGTAGGAATTCCAGAATGAAGCTGCAACTGTTAAATCTATTGTACTGTCACTGTGTGCATTGGGGTTTTTTTTTTGTTTGGTTTTTTTGAAATTGTTCCTTATGTCATTTAGAGGCACATGTAGAAAGATCCCTACCTTGAGGGTTTTATAGTATGGCAACACTTTGACTGCCAGCAGGTGGAAAGATTTGAGGAGAGGAAGATTCTGTAACTGCCTTTCATAACACTCGTATTTCAAAACAATTTCAGTTCTTTGGAAAACATCATATTCCTAATTTGGTAAATGAGTATCATCTTTCATGATTATTTCTGTTGGTATACATTGTGTAATAACATTACTACACACCACTTGTCTTTTTTTTTTTTTTTTTTTTTTTTTTGTATTCTCTCTGAGCTCATGTTGAGGTAAAATCGATAAACCCTCAGGTTCATCTGCAGGGTAAGTATGTCCTTTCTGACTTCTTTGAGCCATTCAAGGGGCACCTTGCAAAACAGAGCTCCAATAGTAAACGAATTGGTGTGACTCTTGTAAGGATAAGGGTACTGGAGTACTAAACATGTATTTCAGCATGAACCCCTTCTTGAAAACTGAGGTCTGACACTTAGCTGCAAGGGTCTTTGCAGGTCATCTTCCATGTACATCTTTTTTTCTTTTTTCCCATGCAAATGAAACTTCAGCATAAATAGTGCACTTACTATTTTTTGAAATTAATGTCTCCCTAAGCACGTTTTGAATGGTCACTTTTTCATCATTACACTTTTATTGATTGGAAATATTTGTCTTGGCTCTAAGAGCAAACTGACTATAGGCACTGCCAGTTTTGTTGTGTCTTGGATAATGGTAAGAGAAAAGACAAGAGGATAAATGAAAGTGAAGTTCCAAATTACTGGAACATTTAAAGGTCTTTGAAAAGTTTATATACAAGCACAGTTAATGCTGTCATGCACCAAAGTGCCAAAAGACCTAGCAGTGAAGAATATTAATCTACTTTTATAAAATCAAAGGGTTCATATTTTTTGCTGTAAAGAAATAATTTGAATAAAATTTGACCCTTTCTACAATAGTCTGTGGGTCAAATTGAACCTACTATTAAAATTCTCTAATATCTTTCTTGTATTAGCATTTCAAAACTCAATTTAAATATTCACAGAGCTCTTTTTTTAATAAACTTAACAAAATTCAGGTAATTTCCTTCAACTTTCTTGATTGAAGGAAGGCAGTAGGTACAGATATAAAAAAGATGTACAGCTACGAGCAAAACCTGAAATCAATTATATATAAGAAATAACATAACACATGGAAAGAAATTAATCAAAAGGAAAAATTTCTGCTATATGATTTTCTTGGTCTGCTACCTGCAGGCAAGGAACGTAAATGAAAAAAAAAAAAAAATCAGCATTCTTCTTACAGATAAGGGGAAAATTAATAAAAATGTTTCCTTCCTACCAGATCCCCTGATGCAACTTATGTTAAAAGTGAGTGTCTGTAGGAAGAACTTAGCATTTAATTTTTTTTGTTTGTTTGTTATTTTGGCTACAGAAATATACCTTTATACTTTATTTTTGTTGTTAAGCTCAATTACATCAGGTTGATGTGGATTTATAGTGTCCAAAGAGCAGCTCTTTTTCATTCCTTTTTCTATTAAGTTTGTTGTTAAATCATGGTCATAAAGTTTCTCCCAGCCTGGAAGTGAGAAACGGTTCATTCTGCTCAGGTGCCACAACAAAGATCTAAGGAGTCACTCATAAATTGGTGCAATCTTCCAATCTGGACCAAATTTTTGAAGTTCAGGCAATTTACATAACAGACTAGAGAGGTTCAGTGTACACAGGTAGGACTGCATCTCTTGAGTATAGCTGTAAAAACGTAACAGGAATTACAGAAATAACTTAGTTAAGCTAAATAGAAAACTCAGTGGACTGAAGAGGGAAGCATTTCAGTAAAAGTGGGAGTGGTTTGTTTGACAAATGTTGATGTTTTTAAGAAGTATATTTAAGGGGTTTTTTTCTAAACTGATTTCCCATTTTGCAATTCAGTCACCCACTGCCAATAGGATGCTTATCTTTGAAGCTATTCCTGCAGTGGTCAGTTTGTCAAGATTTGGTATTACTACTGTCTAACAGGCAATTAAGGCACCTCACTTGGCCCTTTCTATTCTCATGGAATTATGTGATTTTATTTTCAGTTCTCACAGGGAGGAAGGGAGAGGCAATATTTTTTAAGGTGAAAATTAAAAATTGGGATCACTATTAACAAAAAGCCAAGAGAGAGAAGTAGCTTGGATAGTTATGGGGTTCAAGCTGTTGGGGTGGGGGGAGCAACTAGTTCAGTAGGAAAACTTTTGTTACTATTTTCCTTTATTATCATCTATGATGTTAGCTGCAGACCTGTTGTGTACTTCCGTTTCCGTGATTTATCTAGATACCTCTAGTTGGAAGTTCGCCTTCTCAGGGGAATGCTGAAAGTCTTCGTGATTGAACAGCATCTGGCAGTGCTAGTGCCTGACAGAAACTGGAAATTTGTTCTGATTGCTACAGCATATATTAATCTCCTGTATTTTACCAGTCCATGTCTCCACCCTGGTTGAATGTATAGGGTCTGAAATATATGAGCCTGCACACTTAAAAAAAATTCTGCAAAACCCAGGAGCAATCCAGCTTCCCAGCAAGGAATTTGGGAGTATATTTTTAGTAGTGTCTTGTAAAAATTTCTTCTCCAAAAGAAGGAGAAGGTGGATTGTTTCTGTTGAGGTGGATCAGATTGCTGTTAAACTTGTCTCCAGGCTGGTGTAAAAGCACAGTGGTTGGAAACAGCCACTCCTTTGAGTTAACCAAAAGGCTGAAGAAGTAGCAAAGAAGTCTTGTATAGAGATCTTCCCAGGAGGAAGTGAGCTCTGAGCTACTGTGTGATGTCTTCACCCCTGCTGCCATATTTAAAATGAAATAAACAAAACCTTCTTTTATATTTGTAATGTTCCTGACTGAATTTTTGGAAAAAAAATATCTGTGTGTAATCCACGTGTGAATCAATATAAAGTGTTTGCCTGCTGGTTTTCTTATGTAATTGTTTGTATTTAGAAGAAAATGTTGATGTTGAAACAGGAGACAAATGGATAGATTTTTCTGAAGCTTTTTCCCTTCTGTAATCAGAAAGATCACATACCTCGGTTTTACTATAAACTAAGAATAATCTGTGTATGGTGAGATGTTTCCATAGGAAATACTGGATGGATCACACAGAACATGCAAAATGCATGATGTTGATCCAGTGAATTTCAGGCCTCTCTAATTTATTGGAGTTGTTATTATTTAATGCTACTACTACTAATTATACTCATTAACCTCTCCCCAGCCACTCGCTGTCAAGTATTGTAGGCTTTCTGAAGCATTCTTAATTTTTTAAGAGCACTGATTTATGTTGCTGCTCTGGGAATGTAGGAGAATATTGGTACGTGGGAAGGAAGCTAACCACTTAACATTTTCATGAGATAATTATTTCAATGATACTTTCCCACTGTAGTAGGATACATGCATTTTAAGCGCAAAGCACTGGACAGGAAAGCATATAAGTGTGTGCTTTATTTGAGCGTGCATTTTAGTGGTTTCATTTAGGGAGAAGTCTGATGAATTTGACTCTGAGAAATGATTACAGAACTTAGTTACCCAGTTTAATGTTATTGACTTTCAATTATTTCATTACAGTTATAGTACCATAAAACTGGAGTCATACATAGCTGTATCAGGACTAACATTCTCAAGGTGTCTTATTGGTCTTGTGTTCAGAGGACAGTTTATCGTAGCAAAAGTGTCTTTTGTTAAATGAATGTAACCCCTATTTTGGTGGTTCTTTCTTACACTTTTCCATGTTATTAAAATCCTTACAGTGTTGTTTTTGTTGTGTTAAACGTGGCCTATCCTTTCAAGTGTTGAGGTAGCATTTGTTACTCACTGTGTAAAGGCTGCCACTTAGCTATCTATCTTTGTGTGCTTGTATCTATATTATTGCATTTATTTTGAAGTGTATGACTATTTGAGAAAGATTTATTTATTTTTTTAGCATTTAATACATTAATAGTGCTAAAAAATTGTGCTTTAATGCTTGTAAATCTGGTATAAATTAGGGAGCACGGTTCAGATTTCCCCACACTGCGCTGCCAAGTGGCCTCAATCAGAAGTAATTTTCTCCATGAAGGCACATGCAGCTCACTCGTCAACCTCTCCTCAGTAGATATTGTTATTTATATCAAATTATATGTGGTGATTTTTCAAAGTGGACTGCTGTGTCCACTAAGCCATATAGATTTCTGCCACATTGACTCCTTCATTGCTGTCACTAATTGTACTGTTTTCCACTACCTCTGGTTTATCTATGTTATTTGAAAAAATATTTGAGATTTATGGTCATATAAATAAAATATTCATGAAGTAGAGTAACTACCAAGTGAATAAATAAACTTGTGAACAACAAAGGTATTTGCTTGTTTTATAAAGAAAATAAGTTTTTTCAGGGCTTCATGCAAAATCTAGAATGAAGCAATGGAGACTTCATTTGCCTTCAGTACCCTCATTTAAGATTAGAAATTTTTACCTTGTGCATTTGGGAATTCTAAACTGTTTGTCATGTATCTACCTAATCTGAAGCATATCAGAATCACCTCTTCTTAGATTGCATCACATATTTCTACAAAGTGCTAATAGGAAAATAAGTGCTGAAATAAGAAGACAAACATCTAGACTATGTCTGTAATCTACTATTCAACTAACTCTCAAACCATTTCAGTTTGAAATTTTACTGTTTTAAGAGTCTAATCATATTTCAGAGCTGTTTACTGTCAGATCACTGTGACTCTCAGATGAATTTCAGTAGGATAAATTATTTGGATTTGTATTGCTGTGTCATTATGGCAGTTGTTGGTTGTAATGTCACACTTAATCATCAGTAATAGAAAAGCATTGTTCAGCAGAAGAGGGATGGGACCTTGACCCTTCCAGTTGAAATAAAAGCAGACATAGTACATGTTGTGACATAGGTGCGTAACAGCACGATCGATATAAGTAATGGCTATAATACTATTAATAAAATCAAGAATTTAAAAGAAATGCAGAAGGTAATGTATAGTACTAAAGTAACTGATTAAGCTGGAATGGTGAAGGTAATATATCAGCATTAGTAACAACCGGGGAAAAAAAGCACTGTCAGGGAAAACAGTTGAAAGAAACTGTTATTTTTAAAGACTGACTTATTTTTGTCTATATGACTATATTTTTAAGTGTTTTAAAGCAGGGAAGGAATTGAGTAGATGCTGTGTAGGTTGTTCCCTAGAGAGGAGCTAGTAAACTGCAAAACCAACCTATATTTTTTTGAACCAGCTAAATTCTTAATTGTCTAGCTGACCTGATTTACTGATCGCGGTAAGAGGTTGTTGGAATCATGTGGCCAAATTAGGCAAACATAAGCTTGCAGAGTTTATGTATTTGCATTAGTCAAGAATATGTAATTCCACGCAATATTCATTAAGAGATTTTGAAAAATTATTTTTATTGATTTTTTTATATGCAGGTAATTAGATGCAGTACTCAAGAACAGAGAGTTTAAACTGTTTGTACTTACTATTAAGTAGCTTCTGATTTTCTGTTTTCTTTAACCTACTCCGTGTCTGAGTGATAATTAAAAATAGCCACAGAAATCAGGCATCGATATTTCAGTTCACATGGAACTAGCAACGAAGAAAGTCTTAATTTTGCTGTTATTCTTGTGCACCGGTCTTGCTCATGTTGAACAATGCCTTACTCTTTAGTTAAAGTTATCAGTTTATAGCTCTGGGCATAAGCTGAACGTACCTGAACACTTAAAAAATAAAAGACAACTCAACAAGACTAAAACAGAATTTGTCCCAAGGATCAGGTTTTAGAGGGGTGGATTACACAAGGCAGCAGCAGCCTCAAACTTATAAAAATATTTATGCATTGATCCCTAATTTCAGCAAAAGTCATGCTGGTTTTTGGAGTGCGGTGTCTGATGTCAGCCCCTGACCTGAACTCTTACATAAAGCTCTGATGCATGCCTGTATGCAACTGGATAAACATCACTGGGTTTTATGTGGATTGGCATACACAAAGCAAACCCCTTTGTAGATGCATGCATGCCTCTGCTCTTGTTTGGATGTGACAACATTCACACTGAGGTTTTCAAGTACTTGGAAATGTAACTTTAGGAAAAGTTCCATATGTGTTTATACGTAGGATGTATCTATGGAAGCATTTGTCAAGATTTTTTTTTTTTAGTTTGAGATTTGTTTAAAAAATAAAAAGTCTCAACCCCCAAAATTGCAGGGGTTTGAACCTGTGTTGTGAAGCTGGTGCATACGTGATTTTTCTTCTGCTTTCTTGGAAACAGTGTCAATGGAAATTATAAGGTGTGTGTTTCCATGACTGCTGCAAATGAAAGCATACCAACTGCACTTCTATTCTTTTCATAATTAATGTACAGTGATTATTAGCTTGTTGGTTATGTACCGGTGACCTGATAAAAAAAACAGTTTAACATCCAGAAACAGACCTAAATGTCATGTACACATGCCAGTTGGATTGCTTGCAGGTATATTGCTTTTGCTGTATTTTGCAAGACACTTATTGAAAAAGTCAAACGACAAAGAGCCAGTCATTCAGCAGAAAATCAACTCACTGAATTGTTGGCTGAACTTTATATTTTTTCCCCAAATCTAATGAAAAATTTATTAAAGGCATATGCTGCTTTTGAAATAGTGCAAAATATAGTATTTATATATCTTTATACATGGAAGAAATTTACATTTCTCTAAACCAGCATATTTTGGTTTCATTGTGTTTTTCTTTCCTAGTTTATTTATTCAGATGTTACCAGGAGTACACACCAATAAATGGCTCTACAATGTCACACATTAATAATATTATGAAATCTGAAAGTATTTTTTGATAGTTTGTGCAGAACTCCTTGTGCTTTCATTTCTGCCACGAAAATGGACACTTGTAAGGTGCCCAAACTCCTATGTTTAGCTGCAGTGCTCCAGTGTGCACTAGTGCTTTGTTCTCTGTTCCATACAGGGTGATAGCCACTCTTCATTCCCTGTGCATATACGGTTGCTGGATTTTTTCCCAATGTGGCTAGAAGGTGCAATTAACAGTAATGGGTACTTTGACAGTGAGAATCTTTATTTCTTCAGGCATAATAATAGCTCCTTATTTTAGGAGATATATTGTTGAATGTCAGCTAGTGTTGGTGAGTATGTGCCCACAGAAGTGGGTTTATTTGGTGCGATTCTCAGCTGGCACAAATAGTCCTATTTCCATGAAAGATAGTAAGCTATATTAATTTATGGAATCCCACCTGGGAATCTCAATCAATTTCAATAAAAATTAGTGATCATATTCCTCTGAAGCAAGAATTAGACAACCTAGCCTAAAGTGAATTTTTCTGTTTTAATAAATGTAGGTAGTCATTGGTTCATAATAAATTACATAAAATTAGAGTGTAGTCAATGTTTGGTTTCTTTTAAAAATTTATCCTTCCGTTTCATCGAATGCAACAGAATCATTTATGTATTGTATCTCAGCATGATAGATTATATAGGAATAGTGTATTTAATACCGGAAAACTATCATATAAATACAAATTACATTTTTTTCATTAGCTTCCTAGCTTTCATTTCAAGGAAGGAATACTCAGTCAATTATAAATGAGGCTGTGCTTTCATTGGAGAGTGAAATACGTAATTTTTTTTCAAGCCTCAACCATGTATAATGAAATCTCTCTTTTAAAATCCAGTCTTAAGATGGATTTTGAAACATACTGACATTTAATAAAGTCTTAGTTGAATTAAAATATGTTCAGTTATTTCAAATCTCTATTTAAATCTAGTGTAAAATTCTACACTTGCACAAGAGATATCTTTAGCAAATAGTTGCTATTAACCAATGATTGTGAAGTGTGTGTATATAAGAAAGAAAAAATTTTAATTTTTGAGTACATTTCAATTGGTAACCTGGGTGTTATATATTATAGATCTGTCAGGCACTGGCTCTTCAAGAGGATCTGTAGCAATAGTATGTCTAGGTAACTAGAAGAAGAATCAAAGACCTCAGCCTGCCATTTCAAATTCAGACTCATGTGCTGCTTATGTAACTGGCTTATGTTTCTGTAGCCCTCAGTTAGTGGTTTGCCACGATGGCTGCTTGGCCTTTGTGAAGTGAAGTGATAGCCTATCCAAGTCCTGTCCGTTGACTGGGAGTCTATTAGAGTCTAGCAAATGAATGATTACGGATACTTGTCAGGTGCTGGTTGAAGCAAAACAGCAGAATAAACTGAAGTTTATACTGTCAGTTAAAGTACTGTAATTCAGCATCAGAAACAATGACTGACAAACATGTCACTGTTTACATGGCTGCTACAAATATAGCTTTGATTTTAATTGTTAAAACTCTCTGTATTTAATACTAGAGCCTGATGACTAACAAAAAATCCCCATGTGCAAGTATTATTAATACATATTATTAATACACTTTGCATATTCTGATTTGAAGTTAACAGAAAAACAGTCACTTTCAATTTTACTTTCCATAAAATGTTATTTGTCCAATTCTAATAAATGCTGAACGCAGCCATGGAAGGAAAAACTAGCTAAAGACCTCCACTTCTAAGTTCACTAAGGTTTTATTTCACATTGTCATGTTAGATGTTTTGCCACAGTGTTCCTGATTCTTTTTAAAGGGCCCCTTGAGGATGCCATTGAGGATGAAGAAGAAGAGTGCCTGTCTGAGGAAAATGATACTATCTCAAAAGAAGACTTTCCACTGGAGGAAAGCTTTTCTGCAGAGTTTGAGCCTGAAAATCTGAGCTGTGAAGAAGTGGAATACTTTTGTAATAAAGGTAATCATTGTAGCCCACCTCTTGAGGGAATACTGGCCTAACTGTGTCCAACTGGTCAAAAAGATCTTTTGGTTTAAAATGCACAAAAAGTCCTATTAATATAGTACCTTAAAAATAGGAAAATTAGTCACTTGTGGAGTTAAGTCTGGTAAAGAGTAAATATTTAAATGTGTTGGAAAAGGCACTTTTCAGGGAGGTGAATCATCTTGCCTTTAAAGTTTTCCTCCAAGAATGTTATTTTCTACGTATTTAACTGTAGAGAACAGACCTCAGAAGTCAATTATTATCAGATCCAAAGCTAGGAATGCAGCATGTCTGTTCATTGCTTCTTTGCCTAGGAAGCATTGCTAGAAAAACAGATTGTGTCTGTAGATTCTAGGATTAAAATAGAGCTTATTATAGAACTTATTATGCATGGTAGAAAACTAGTGATTTGTGAAAGGATAAGTTTTAAAGTTGCAGATGACTTTTTGATGCATTCGTTACTTGCAAATTATTGAAGATAGAGATATTTTAGCATACGCCAATTCATTCTTACCCAGTGTTGAGTCTGCAAGGTTGTGCTGCTTCCCATTCATCTGACAGAAAAAGTGCACTATCATGTACTGTCATTTAGAACATTGATTTAACCTTCTTCTTGCCAGATTTCCACTTGATTGCTTTATTGTTTGTCTTCTGCAGGTAAGGATGCCTATCAAATAGCTGGAGTTGTTGTGGTGATGTTCTTCTGTTAGTCTACAACCCCCTCAGGCACTTGAATATGATTTCTCTGTTCTTTCCCAGATACTGATGTACATTTTGTCATGATAGCTTGATGTGTTCCCGTTTTTGTATTATTTTCATCTGTCTTGGACAAAGTAGAATAAATGCATTTGAATGGTCAGCTGTTATGACTGCAGAAGTTTTTCCTACAGTTTTCAGTCATCACTGGGGAAAGCATGAAAATTTATTTTTTACATGTCCTCTAGCCTACAAACTTTTGAAAAAGTAAATTACATTTTGTACTACAGGTTCTTGATACTTGGTAAGCCATCCTAAGAGATCAAAACAGTTTAGACAATAGAGTTTAGCTGCTACAAATCATACTCTGAAGGAGGAGAGACCAGATGATGAATGGAAATGCTTTACAATCAGGGGGAGTTAAGGGCTATTATAACTGTGATGTAAACAAATAATACAGTTACTGTGTGTTCACTTGTTCATGTGCCTCTCATATACCATTTTCCTTCGCTGAAAAAGAAGTACTGTTCCTGTTACTGGCATTACTAAATAATAATTTAAACCACCACTTGCATAATTGTTATACTGGCATCTCCTGAGTTCCTTCTGTCAGCAGTGGAAGACTATGCGCCACTATCAGTTCATATCAGTTTGGTTTATTTCTTTCTCTTGCTGCATTTCCAGGGCCCACCAGTACTTCTGTTGTGGGTGAAATTCAGAAAAATATATGTTTTTTTACTTTTCTGTAGCAATCAATATCGCAAATTCACGTTAAATTTCAAGTTAACTTGACAATTCCCTTTAATGAACACATCTTTCAGGGAAAACACTGAATCCATGCCATTGTATTAAATAAGACCAGGAATTAAATGGGAATATATTTAAATCTGAATCTTGATTATCATATTTTTTTAAGAACATCTGCTTATTCTTCAAGCTGAATACCTTTTGATTCCCCAGCAGTTCTTTTTCCAAGTGAGTTGTAGTTATAAAAGAATTTTAAACCTATACACTGCAACTGCTGCAGAAGAAGAGTTGAAAAGGAAATTTCTGAGGATGAAGGGGCACATAAAACCCCTAATCTACTTCCAGCTGAGGCAGTGTCACAGAAAGTCCCACTTTGAAGTAAGTTGAGAATATCCCTGGAATAGGATGGAATGAGAGACCAGCAATATATTGTTTTTTATTAATGGTTCAACTTCTGCTGAATGTCCTTCTTCTTCAGTGTCAGTCTTAAGTGTCATTAGCATGAAGCCACATATGTTTTTCAGAGGTTAAGACCCAAGAAGACAAAAACTGTTCTGGAAAGCAAATGATTTTTTTTTCATGCCCTTTTCTTACTGGAAGGGTTTGTGACTGTATTATATAGTAAATACTAAAAGTGAGACTAATTATTGTTGTCATGAATCTGTTAATCATTCATAACCTTTTTTTTTTTTCTTTGTAGTGCTTCAGTATTAAAATTAAAAGATAGTGTGAGAAATAAGCTATTTTTTCCTAAAAAATATTTTTTCTTTAACTTCATGGAGGAAAGCTTGAAAATGACATATGTACCAAGTATGTTAAAGAGCAAATAAATGCATTCTAATTTCTGTTTTGAGGGCCTGACTTCCTGATTTTTGTTTTGCTCTTTGACAGTATTGGCAGCCTGCAAACAACAGATATCTTCAAAGAGGGAAAACTAACTGTAGATCTGTGTTTTCTCATGTGTCAAGTTTCCTTTTCCTGGAAAATATCAGAATTGTCATGGGAATCCTTTATTCTGTCTCTGCATTCTTCTCTTGCTGTCATGGGCCATTAAAAGTTCTGGAAAGTAAGGGGCTTTTGTTGAATATAAATCTGCATCTGTCCCAGGTCCCCATTTCCCCCCCCCACGGGGTTTCTTTCTAGCTGATCCAGAACAAGAGGACAAATGAGTAGTGGGGCTTCCTGCAGGAATCAAGAGACCTGGGCAACAAATGACACAGCTGTTGGGAAGGAGGTGTTTGTGAGGCTTCACCCATGGTATGTTGTTTGCATTTCCCCAGAGATTTAAATCCAAATATCACCTAAAATCAGAGGCTTTTAACTATCTAACCCAGGCGCTGAAGGCAAAAATATACTGAACTCACAATTCATTCAGCTGAACGAAAGTAGAGGACATAGAGATTCACAACTTTGGCTTTTTGACTGAAGAGATTTTCCTGTCAAACTATGCGTGATAATATTATAAGCAGAGAGCCGTCTCTTACTGTCTAAATTGCAAACAGCTAACCTTTATAAAGCCATACTTGTCATTCCCACCTTATTAATTTGGGTTTGTGAGATTGATTCAGCAGAATAGTTGCCAGAATTAGAAGGCGAAGGCGAAAGCCTCTGCAAAGTGTAAAGCAAATTAATCACATTGATTGAGCTACATGTCATTTTACAACTTCTCCGTTTTCAGAATTATGACTTTTGGCTATTATTTTTCCCTTTTCCTTTGCTCATTAATGGCTTTTAAGACAAAGAATCTGGAAAATTCCATCTCTACCCATACTTTTCAACACCACAAAACCACAATTAATTTTGCTACATGTGAATAATTTTTCCTATGTGGTCTTCATTTGCACTCAAATGTGAAGATGTGAACAGTGTTTAAGCATGTAAATATTAAAAACAAAAATGGAAGTTAGAAACCTACTTTTTTTTTTTTTTTTTTTTTTTTTTTTTTATCAGGGATTCGTTTAAAGCTTGCAACTGTGAATTTTTAACTTTTTGCATGAAGTTTCCCACCCAAGAATTAATATTTTAGAAGAGCTTCAGAATAGGTGGCAGAAGTTTGATTTGTTATCAATTTTGACAATGAGATTATGGCAAAGGGAATATTTTGGAAACAGCAGTAATAGCAATGGAGTCATAGTCTTCTTCCATTACAAAGCTGCACTGGTCTCAATCTTTGGAGTAGAAGAAAAAAATTTGGTAGGAGGTAGCCTTTGTGATAATGCATTGCATTTTGTCATTTTGTGTCCTTTTAAAATTGCTGTTTATGCTTCTGCACTTCAGATAAAGAGTGTGTCTGATGATGCTGTCCACACAAAGCCTGTATTAGCCTGGAACATAGTGTCCAGATGGTGGGTTATCTAGAATCACAGTCTGTGTCAGATTAATTCATATCAAATTCAGATCTAGAAGATTTATTAGATAAATGCCAGTATTTAGATAGTCTGAATAAGGAGAAAGTAGCCTGTCTCCCATGCAGGAGAGTGGTAGACTAGATGGATGAGAGCCTACTGTGGAAGCTAGGAGATAGTACATCCAGATTAATTTTTGTCTTTTATAGGTAGAAATAAGAAATAATGAGGTGATGCTAACCAAGACAAGAGGTGAGCTGGAGGCATGATTGGGCTAATAAAAGCAGGAGGGCAGATACAAGAAGGGGGCACAAACAGCAGAGAAATACAAAAGCCAAGAAGTTGGAGGTGATGGGATGAAAAGTACTAAATCAAGTTCATTTGGGCTGTGAAGTAGTTTATCATTGGATTTTTAGTCTCTGATTGCTGTAATCCTGCCTAGATACCCTCAGGAAAAACAAAAAAAATATTCTGATTTGTTATTTGGAATGTTTGCAGTACTTCCATGGAGGTGATACCTCTTCCTCTCTGTAAGCAACAAGGAGAATAGGAGCCTTGTCTACTTCATAAGGGTGGGAACTGGCTAAACAAATTACAGTTCCTTGTGACCTTCTTAGCAGAAGTGTTCAATGAGGGATTAATTTTCGAAGGCAAAGTTACCTTGAGCAATGAGAGAGATCACTTGAGATTAGTAGATAGTTAAGTAGCTGTGTTCAGAGAAGGAAAGAGGCAAGAGAAGAAAATGGAGGAAGGGCTATGATCAAGAGAGAAAATGTGGAACTGTTTCCAGAAGAAAGAGGCAAACGTACTTATCTGATAATTAGAGAAAGAATACATATCCCTTTCTTGCTGCCATGCTTACCAGGACAATTTTGTTGAACTCTCCCATTCTTTGCTTGTAGTACAGCTATTGTGTTTGTTCCTCATGTTGTAAGGCTTCTCATAGTTAACTCCATCACAAGGCAGAATCAGCACCAACCGTCAGTGGAAAGAGATGCAGTGGCCATAACCCTATTGGTGGCAGATCGAAATGCAAATGGCTTCTGTTTCCCACTGTTAGCTGTGCTTCGGTTGGTGACATAAGAAGATATGGGGGACACCTAAAGTGAGATGAAGAATGATTGTTTCATGATGCAGTGTTTTTAGGATCTATAGCAGAAACTGCTATGTATGCCCGTAGCAAATCAGAGTGTGGTTGCAGTTCCTGATACATTGCTTTATGTGTGAGGGACGAGGGGGATGAGGGGAATCCAGTGCTGTCTGAATCTCATATACAGTTCTAAGTCAGCGAGAACTTAGGGAATATATGGGCTTTTGCATATTGAGTGTATACCTGCTGCTGTAGTTTTGTATTCTGCTTGGGCAGGGGAGGATGAGCTCAGCACCTGCTCCAAGCTTTCTGCTCATGTACAGTATTTTGTCACTAGCCTGCCAGACCAGTTTAGGACTAGAATTTTTTATGTTAAACCATGTGACCTGATTGTGCAGCCAGGCTTGAGATTCAGGAAAATAGCTGCAGTGTGATTCTTTGTATAAGAAAAAGCATATACAAAGCTAAGTTCTTCTGTGCATTAATCTTTCCCTTCATACTTCATGTGCAAAGCTATCATGCTACCATCTATAATACCAGCCAAACTCTTAACACCGTGAAAATGATTTCTGTGTGTCCCTTTTTCCTCTGGAGTATGACTTTGTGTGTGTATGCCTGTGTGCATCTGTGTAAATATTCTTTACTTCTTTTCATGTTAGGCATGTAATGACTAACAATATGCTTGCTATTTGCTCTTTCTGGATCAAAAAGTAGATTTCTGCCTTATTTTCTTTCCTTTTTAAATGTTTTTAACCAGAAACCTTTTAATCAAGAATGTTTCTTTTCTTTTCAGTAATGGATTTCATGACAAATTTCTACCTCTTTCGCTATAGCAAGTGGAAGTAGGATCAGCATAAGGCAACTATACCATAATCACTGAGCTCAATAAGGAGATCTTTACAGGCAACTTTGTTCTTATTTCTTAACGGGATTAAGAAGCTCAGCGCTTTAAATTCTTGCATATAACACTGACATTTCCAGGGTGTGTTTGGACCAGGGAGTTCAAAGAGAAGGAATAAAAAAGAAAGCCAATATGACTTTGTTTTTTACCTTGCTGGAGGAACTGTTTGTGCAAATCGCCTATAAGCTTATTGACCTGAATCTTTGACTCCTTGTTTTCTCTGGATTTGGCTGGAGTGTAGACACTGATAGAGCACTGATAGAGGTGATTGCACAGCCCTCGGCTTTGCTTGGCACCAGACACCCCCCCTCCCTGCGTCTGACATTATCTTTCCCTGGCAATACTTCTGTTCTCCTGGAGCTCGGGTTTTTTGTTTTTTGTTTTTTTTTTTTTTTAGTTTAATTCATTAAATTTTATTTATGTAAGCATGTAAGCTTTCCAAGTAAATGAAGGACACATTAATTCTTTTTGGTAAGCAGAGACAGGAGAGGCCATGTATATGTGACAATGTATTTTCATCTCCTAGGATAACAATCTGCGTAAGAACTCACAGTGCCACTCCTTCCAAAAACACAATAGTGTGTGTTTGTGAACCTAGGCTGGATTCTCAGTTCTCCAGAGAGAGGGTTCCCATACATTTATCTGTGTCCCATTCAGCTGAAACAATTGAATCCTGTGCCTCTTCCATACTTTTTGTCACATACTGAATAAGGACAAAGAAAGGAAGGGGGTTCCCTGATAATAACCTTTGAAGGAAGGTAAGCAGCTAAGTCAGAATTAGTTTGGATCCTGGAAGGATGATAGGAGACCATTTTCTTCTGAACATCAGCATTTACCTTGTGCTTTACGTCTCATGCTTTCTCATTTTATCCTGTTACTGGGGCTCGGAGGACCATCTGATTTCTTGCTAGAAGAGAAAGGAGATACCTGAAGAGGTTTGAGTGAATTCTTTCACTCCTCACTTTAGAGCATGGAAAGGCTTTCAGAATAACAAGTATGTCTATCCTATACTCTTTTCTACTTACCGCTAACCCATACGTAAGCCTCTTGGACCATGTTTGCAGTCTAACTGAAACCCAGTTGCTATTAACATCAACTTCACTCGGATAAAAATTGGACCTAAGTTAGACAAGTAAACTCTTCTTTAGGTCAATAAATTAAATAATTGGTTATTAAGCAGAAAACTATTTCTCAAAAAAGAAAGTAGCAAGCTATGTTTCAAAAAATATATAGATCCAAATAGAAAACATTAACTGTACAGAATTATAAAGAGAGAGAAACACTTAAACAGCTTACTCAACTTTAAGCAGTTTATCAAAGCAACTCCAGCCTTTTCAGTCAGCATATTTTGGTTTTCTTAAGAACAATGAAATAGTGAATTCTATCACAGCTATGAGGAAAGGGATTATTTGGTTACAAACTGGTTCTAGAAAGTCACAAAACTCGAACTTGGATTGACTTAGATTTGAGCTCAAATTTGACAGAATATGAAATGGAAAATAAAAAGGGTAATTTTTCTTAAAATATGAAATGCACAAATGGCAAATTACAGCACATGTTCTTAGTTCATGTGTACTATACATGTTAGTAATATTATTTATAATCAAGGTCTATTTTGCCTTTTATTGTCTAATCTGGTGTTCTTAACACAAAAATTCTGAATACTTTTGAACAGTTCAGAGACATTGTTCTGAAAAATTTTTGTCAACCTGGGTCCATAAAACAGACTTGCTTACAGGCTCTGTATTATAGAAGTCAGCAGAGGGGATATTGGCTAACTCTAAAAGGATCAGAAAAAATAAATGGAGCAAACGCCACATTTATGACATCATTGGATAAATATTGATAAGGCAAATATTATTGCTGGATAGATTCTTGTGGATAAGAGAAAAAGAATCATTTATTTATGACTGCTAAGTCTTTTTCTTGGGTTTGATTCACATTAGTCTAGACTATCTTTAAAACCATGTCTAATACAGCCCGTATGTAGAAACATACCTCCAACGATAGGGAATTGGCTGCTTTTGATATTGAAGCACCTGGAGTGTTGATTATTTCAAATAAAAGCATCAAACTGTTTCCAACAAGGTAAATTAAAATTTCACTTTGTACGAACAGATATGTGTTGCTACTTGTTAGTAGCACTGTGTGGAAATCACATGAAAATGGGATGAGTATATGGTAATGATTTCAACTGCATGTTATAAAAAGAGATTTTCTTGGTTGGATGAAGAATTCTGATAAGTGACATAGTATTTCTGAAGTGGGGAAGGAACAGAAATGTTATTTAACTAAGCTGAAATATCAGCTTGCAGAAGAATCTTCAGACTTAGAGTTTGAAACTTGCAAGGGTATTTCTGAAGTTATCTCTGCATGGTGTTTTAGAATCTCATTGATTGTTGATTTCTATTGAAATAATTTTTGAAAATTGTACAAAGCAGGTGTCTTTGTTTGGGGTGACTAAGTATCTTTTAAAATGTGCTTCTACTGCCTTTCTAATCAAGTGCCTAGAGCTATGTACGTTTGAACCCCAGGCTGATACTTGAATATGCCTAATAGAGTTGTTGTATTTGAAGTTTTAATAGGGAAAGATTGAAAATACACATGACTTTTTTTTTTTTTTTTTCCTTTATATCTATGGAAGCTTTTGGGTAGCCAGTATATCTGAATGATAATCATTTGTAGTACTGATGCCACAAGAGTTGCTCCCTAAAAATTAGGCTAAATATCAAACTCATTAATAGAAGGAAATTCTGGAATACAATTTAGATAACACTTTCACTTTTCTGCAGGTAATACATTTGAATGAATGATCCTTTTATATAAGGACTTTAAAAGCAAACAGTGTGATAATGAGAATGTATCAAACATTCAGAGAAAGAGGAAAGCCAGACTCAGTCTAGATGAGCTTGTTGCACAGCAGTGTCTTATCCCAGGAGAAAAGTGCTGTAGCTGAAATGGTTAGAAATAATTGACACTGTTTTTTAATATGATCACTGTGCTGAAATGTCATTGTGTCAAGATGTCATTTGTTAATCAAAGTGGTGATTTTAATATGAACCAAAATAGTTTCTGTACCATTATTTTTGAAAGTTAACAGCTTGCACACACATGGATATTCACAGACCTTTCCTAAAGTTAGGATAAGAGACAGTGCTTTATTTCTGACATTTGCTGGATAAATAATTTTAAGAGTGCTTAGGGCAAATAAAAACTAGAAAAATACAGTTATTTCAAATGAGATTTATCCCAGGAGAAATTGTGATTGTTAATCAGCATGACAGAAAACAATAATTGCTTGCAAAGGAGCAAAGTATGAGGTGATTAATATAATCTGAAATAACATGCAGTGGATCAACATGTACAAGTGCTGTTTTTTTTCAGGTATAATAGAACATCAGTAATATGAGGGCCAGATTTTGCTCAAACTTACTGCATTTGTAGAGTAGGGTGCCTCAGTTGACTTTGGTGGGCCTCACTAAAATGATTCCTGATACACATCAGATGAAGTGATAAGTTCACTACCACATGAGTCCAGTAGCGATACGATAGCACCAGATCTCTCTGTCTCTTTCCCTCTGTCCTTGCAAGGCTTGTAGAATAAATCCATTTACATGACACTGTAGCCACTGTAGTTGTGTACCTTGTCCTCATACCAGATGCCAAATATGGCAAAGTATGGAAATATCCCTCACTATTTAGTATCTTTATTCTCAGAGTTTTATTTCCATACCAAAAGCTTATTTAAAGACCTTTTTTTTTATTATTTTATTTTATTATTTACATGTATTTTAAACCCAGAATATTTTATATCTGCTGAAAACTTGTATTGCCATTAAAATTAGACTTCTGCTTGTTAAATATATACATAGAGTCCTTTAAAAAGAGGTAATCCACAAAGATAGTTAAGTTCTGTTAGATGTCATTGGTATTAAGAATAGTGTGTGCTACCAAAAAGTAAGTTACATTGAATGAATTAAGTACATTGTATTTGTATTTAAGTTGTATATCGTTTGTTTAAAGTTATGTGTTGCTTCTGAAGAGAGGTTCCTGGCAATGATTCTTATCTTACAGAGTGATTCTTAGGATTCAAGAGCAAGATTATCACTGTGTGTAAGCTGTGTTGCTGGTCGTAGGCATTGTGATAAAACAAATAACAAAGGACAGTTTTTCAATGCTAATTTATAGTTCCTGAAGCTCTGCCATCTAGTTCATGTGTACAGTCTCAGAATCCCTTTTTGGTGGGATTTGAAATTATTGCTGCTGTAGGCTGCAGCAGGAAGAAGGAGAGGGTGCCTTCCCCCATGTCTCCAAGAAAGCCTGCTCCTTCATGACCAGTGGAACTGGCCTGCTAACATACATAAGGTTACGTTCCTTGCTGATTTGAAGTCTACAGTGAGTGACTCCTCAAGTCTCTGCATCGTGTCTTTTCTCTTTTGGCAGTACAGAATGCTACAGGCTTCGTAACAATTTATTTCTGAATTGATTTATTAGAATTGAAAAGTGATGTTTCACTCTGAACAGCTGTATTAGAATGTTAACAATTTAAGTTTACATTTATGCTGCCAGAAAGAATGAACATAAACGGAGTTTCAAACTTTTAATGTTCTCTCACTCTAATAGAAGCTGCCGTGTGCGGTTTTTGACTGGTATAGTCCTTCACCCAAAGCTATTTTGTCTGATGATAAAACCATGAGCGTATGAAGCTTGCACATTTTTCATCTCTTTTATGACCTTATCTTTTGTGAGTGGCTTCTGTGAAGGTATCCTAACTATAGGAAGCACCTGGCAAACATATATGATATCTATGCTGTGATAAGCAGTTGTGAACAAGAAAGTAGATGTCAGTCTGAAATGTTCATTGTTAAAACTACTTTGTTGATTTAGCTGATTGCAAAATACATTATAAAGTGACTAACAGCTACTATAACATTCCTAGTCAAGAAAGTTCAATAGTTTTATTGTACAAGACTTTTTATAAGACCCTAATACTGATAGGAACAACATGGATTAAAACAGCAGGGTTGAGAAGAACTGCTAACCCATGTGCTTCTTTAAAATACCACAACTACTTGTGGTACAAGCTGATTAAGTACAAATTGGGAAGTCTTTCATTTGTTAAAAAGATTAAAGTGAAATTACTTGTTAATATTCAAGTCTCTCTTTTCCTACTTGTCAGTGTTGTCAGAGATGTTAGAGTTCTCCCTCTTGTGTTTCTGGTAATATGTCTCTTTTAGACTCTTCAGATTCCCTGATGAACTGTACCACCTTGAATTACAGTGGTTTAATATGTTCACTTGCATCTAGTGGATAAACACTAGGGTATTAAAAACCACATTTAAAAACTTTGATTTGAAGAGCAACAGAAACAGTTATTGCTGGTAAGAAAGAGTAAGGTCGAAGTGAAAATTCTGTTCATATTACAGTGTTGAAGTTGTTTGAATAAGACTTTTTTCTCTCTTAGTTAAGCAGTATATTGTGTTTTCGGCACTTCAGTGTAAGGCAGAGATTTGTTTCACCTCACTTTAGCTGTCTAAGGACAGGTTTCTAGTCTAAGCTGTGTTTTTAGAGGATGATTCATTTCAACTATCTCAAACAGCAAGAGCGGTGGTGTCCTATCTCAAGCATCCTTGAATAGGATGAATCACTGTAGAGGTTTCTCTCTTCCCTGTCTATAGGAGTGCCTACATAAGTAGTCTGGACTAGCTTAACTTTCAGACAACTACGATTAGAGGAGATAAATTCTGCCCAAAGTGTAGCTTTAATACCAAATATAGAGAAATAGCTGAAAGTCCAGTACCCTTAATTAACTCATGACCAAACATACTATATAATATTATAGATTTTTGCTCATATGAGTCTTTTTTTCATGCAATAATGTTCTTTTAGTGATCAGAATTCACTTACTGGTCTTAGTTTCCAGAAGGAAAAACTTAAACAGAAGCAGGTTTTGCTTCGTTTTAGTGCAGTTACTGTTGCCAGTACTTCTATACCACTCTTTGGTGTTGATGGTAAAAAGTTATTTGTCCTTTAACTTAAATACAAAATGTAATTGAACAACTAAGTGAAGAAATAAGCATGAGAAAAAACCAAAACAATGTGATTAGAAAGGAATTAACAGGTTAGTAGCAAAATGGTATGTATAAAGCAAAAAGCACTTGATTTGGCTTGGAAGAAAGAAAAAAAAAGAATGTCCTGGATCCAATTAAATATCTACACCTGTAAATCGAATAAAAATGTAATCAGTTTTAAAACAATTATTAAAAAATAGTCCTATTGAAACTGGAAAATAGTGAGTAAACAAAAAGAGTAAACAATTGAAAGAAAACAAAATCTGCAAGGAAATAACTCCTTTGTGCTAAAGAAATGTTAGCTGCTAAGGTAGCATTAAGTAAGGGGAAAGAAAAGAAAAAAGCCTGAGATGTGTTTTGTTGTCAGCTCTTGCGCTAAGCCTCCTTTCGGCTTCTTAATGTTGCAGTGTCTCCAGCACCAAATGGATTGGCTTGGTGGTCCATTTGCATCTGACCTTGACACTCAGCTGAGCCTGGGATAAACTTGCTTCACTGATGGATTCTGAAGTCCACAATACTGTACTGGTTGCTGGTTTCACAAGCAGATTGCTTCAGTATGGAGGGAGAGTAGTATGAGGGAATTGGAGAAATCAGTGTTGTGATATATCAGGTGTGTAATGCATGGACTTGGTAGTTGGTGAATAATAAGTATCAATGAAAGTAATTATCAATGAAAATAATGAAAAATACTTACAGGTGCAAACCAAAGTTTTCCTTAGTGTAAATTCTACACATTTCATTCTACTCTGTTTCCTATGACATGAATTAATTCATGAAAACTTGATTATGAAAACCACGTCACACTGTACTTCATGAAACACTGAAAAAGCAACTTAATGAAAATTAAGCCATCTGCTAACATACATTTTCAGATCTTTCCTCGTCTCCCAAATACTTAATTAATGTGTGCTGTAGGTTGTATACCTTAGCTGTAATTCTGTCCTTCTTTTGCCCTTCAGCCCAATATGTTCACATAAGTTTCTGCTCCCCTTTCAATTCTAATAGTTTTGTTTGTCTGAAATTCTGGTTAGTTGCATTGATGGAAAAAATGGTTAATTTGCATGCTAACACCAGGTTTGCATATATTATAACCTGGAAAAATGTTATATTTTGGAGCTAAAATTTTCCATGCTTGAGCTCTATCTAAAATAATTATTATTTCTAAATATTGTTGTTGTTGTCCTGATTTAATCCATAGAGATCTATTGTTTACAGTGGAAGAAAAACAGTTTATTTAGTGTAAAAATTCCATGCAAAGAACATTTTAAGGGCTTCCTATGGTGATTATGCAGCTTGAGTTAGAAACTTAATCAGAATTGCCCTTGCCATGAGGTGCTTTCCAACATTTTAGAGAAAACTGGAGTTGATCTTGCCAGATTTGAATCTTGGAAAAATTACCTTCTGTATATCTCCAATAAAGAGCAATTTGTAGCAGCTGTAAGTAGCTATGAAGGTAGAAATATGAAGGTGAAAATATGTGGTAGGTTCTTGAGTCCACCCAGAAAAAGCAGAGCTCTGATTGGTTACTACAAAGTAATTATACAAATGCTAACTCAAAATAGGGTAGTTTGGGTAGCAACAAAAAATTGCTAAAACTACTTATAAGAAACTTGATAGCTTTTTCAGCATGTGAGTATTTAGGGCTGTCTTCTGAAATGCAACTCCAGATTGAACTGAAGCATGTGAACTTCAAATGACTGAGTAAAATTATACAGTGTGTTTAACAGAGAAATTATTCTAGATATTCATGTTGTCTTTTAGCTTTAAGTGCCTATGAATACACCGGAACATATTTTTAGTGCTACAAATACACCAAACTATATTTTTGTTATTCAAGTCTGGAATGAGTATAGTATTGTGTTTGTGTGAGAAGTAGTTTACCAGGCTGTTAGGATTGGAAAAACTGGTTTTTGTATGAATGCAAGGAAGAAAGTGTTATTACAAGATATTACATGTGCACATGAAGTTAATACTTTATAGTGTTTGTATATAATCATGTACTTGAAAACTCTGAGTCACAATCTTATCTGGTATAAATATAGCTCCAGTGATAATGTATGGGGATCTGGCATGGTTTCTTGTAATCACATTTCTTTACCTATGTTGCTAATAAAAGCTTTTGTTATCATGAGTGGGGAAAAAATTACAAGTTACTGCTTAATTGCTGTGCTTTTTACTCCTTGCTCTTCTATTGTCAACTCTACAGTCTGATTTTCAGATTCTAAAATACGCAGCCTTTGGTTTTTAGTGCTTTTCTGTGGGACACAGTTTTAAAAAGTTTGCTAAAAAAATGTAAACCGTAATTCAGTCCTATTTGAGTACTGTGTTAATTGTATGGATTTTATAATTTTTTTCCACATTCTTCATACTGTCTTCCTATGCAAGAGTTTCTTGAATTGATTAGTAGTAAAAAAATATCTATAAATATAGTAAAATACTGACCTGGATAAGCCCTTGGAGATGTCATTTAACGCATTACTGTGACCAGACTATTTTGTGTTAATACCTGAACCACTTACCTTCAATGTAATTTTTTGTAGTGGTTATTTCAAAGTATTTTTGCATGGAGCTTGCCTAGGATCTTTGTTTAACTGAAATAACTGCTCTCTCAACAAGGAGTTCTTCAAATAAAAATTAAATGGTCATCTCCAAATATTTAACTTTATCATAGTTTTCCATGTGTCCTATGTACAACCTTGTCATGGATAATACTGAAGGCAGACAGACATTCTCAGGTACTTCTGGATGGTGAAAATTCTAAAATACATCAGAAATGTTGCATTTCTTAGATAAAGCTTGATAAGAAAATTATCATAGGGGCTTGCTGGTGCATTATGACCTTTAAGGTCAAATACCTTAAATGCTGAAATACCACAGGGTAGCTTTCCACTAGTTGCCTGAAAAGTCAGAATGTTTAATGGACCATATTTTTGTGCTGAGTGTCATTAAGTGTCAATTCAAGAAAACACTTAACTGTAAGCAAATGTTCCTGGGCAGTAACAAGTTGTGTACAATGACTTTTTGTGTGTTGGTTTACAGAATTAAGTGCAAGTTGTGGTTCTGGTTTTTAGGCATATGGAGTAAACACTGATTTTCAGGATTTGTCTCTCCACAGAACAGGAAGGATTGGATACTCAAGGCTTGCTTGAATCACTGGGAACTCACAGATGTTTATGTGTCTAATTTTTTTTTTTCTGTTTGCTCTCTGTTTATAGACATGCGTATGTTTTCACTTACTCATGTGAGCTGTCATTTAGATATTGTAGGACCTCTGCCTAAAAGTCATTGTTGAAAGAGGTCAATACTGTATTTCTTTGGTTTTTCAGGCAATGAAGAAAGCATCCAGGAGGCAGCAGAATCTGATGGTGATGCAAGGTCAGAGAAACCAGGGCAGCTTGCTGTGGAGACTGAAGATTGGGATGGGCCAGGTAGGAAAGAACAACTGAAAGCCAAGATAAATTTCTTAAGCTAGAATTCAGTATTTTTTAATGTTATTATTTCAGTAGATATGTTATGCTTTGCATTGATTTTTAATGAACTATTTCTCTTATGTTCCTTTGGAGACCAGGATATTGATGGATAAGTCCTAAGATAAAGTTCTTGAGTAAAATATGGTTTTGGCTGTACCATTTTGCAAGTCGTTCAACATAAAATGCCTTATGTACCTGCTTGATAGAAAGGAAAATGTTGTTGCTTTTTAGAATTTTATGTTTAAAATTTATCAGTAAGTTCTCAGTTCCATGGCTGTATTGAGGTAGAAGTTTTTCTGCTCTGTTTTCTGAGGTCACAAGACCAACCAAACACATGTGTCTCTTCTCAAGCTTTGTGCTGACATTTAGCAACATGTTTAGTTTAGCAAATAGGTATGGTGTCTACTGACATTTTCAAGAACTTTACCTGTTTTAGCCTGATAGAAATCATTTAGCACACCTGGTCATTGATTTCAGTTGAAAGAGAAACTCATATTGCAGTCAGTCCACGTTAAAACTAATTCACGGTAACATTTTCTATTATACACAGTGAAGATGGTGCAAGCATAACATTGCTAGGATACAAGATGTGATGGTAACACGGGAATACTTTCCAAGTATCTGTTCAATATTAATACATGAAACCTCTGTTGTACCATAAAAGTACCTAAGACAAAGGGGTAAATTGTATTTCTCAATTAGGCAATTCTGCAGTTGAATTCAGTGCAATGTTTTCATGGGTATGGACTCTGGAATGGGCCTTAAAAATCCATTATGCTGACTATATTTTAATAGTGCTGTCGGAAAATGTACATCTGAAGCGAAACGTACTCACAGAATAGCTGTATCTCTTATGGAAATTTTCCCTAAAAAGGATGAGCACATCAGAAAAGAGTTCCAGAAGTGTCCTATCAATAATTTATAATGCAATAATAATATTTCCATTAGAAAAATTCCTGTATTTCAATCACATTTTCATCCTTGCTTGATTTTTCAAATTACTGTATGCTCTTCATGAAGAGAAGAACAAAACTAATGGTAATTTTCTGAAACCAGTAGCTGGAAAATATAATGCAAACAAAAATGAAGACATAGTATACCTAATTATTATGATGTAATTTAAAATGTTTTTAATGGTAATGCACAAATAAGTTGATATTCTATATAAAGCACTATGGTGTTATATGAAAGCAAGATTTAGTATCATATTTCACTACAGTATATTTAAAATAATATAAAAGACATCTTTGGATATAGAATGGCCTTTTCCAGCTTCATAGTAGACTTAAAGGCTGTCAGTGATTAACATATGACTTGGTTTTAATTTCATTATAAATAAACTTTGTCTGAAATCAGTACTTTTTTTGTTGTTTTTTTGGTTTTAGTGTATTTCAACATAGTTGAATAAGCATTTTGTTGGTGGCTGCTGCTTTTTATATGAGCTACCTTATACAGAAGTTTCGGAGATATCTTTTGTGACAGTATGGTGTGAAAGGAGTATTTTTTATTTTGTGGGGAAAAAATTTCAGTTAAACAGTAAGATGTGTGTATTTCTTGTAATATTTATTATAGCCGTGACATGGGATAAGACAGAAATCAAAGCTGAATTTGGGAAAATTCCTTTTGACTTCAGAAAACTGATGACCATCAACATGAAATAAGCAGCTCTATTTTATTTAAATACTGGTCCTTTACAAGGATATAATATGTATGAAGAAAGACATGGATACATACTACATATCATACTCCCCATCATCCATGCTTTCTGAAATGAATTTGATTTATTGATACAGAAAATGAAACAATGAACAGAAGATCATTTTTGACCATGAAGTAGAAAGATAACTTCTTTCAGATCTGAAAAAAAAAAAACAAAGCATGAAATGTTTTTCTTATTTAGGAACATACTTTTGCACAGCACAAACAGAACCATTAAAACCTTTTCTTCAACTTTTTTTTTTTTTTTACAACTCATAGTAGAGGTGCTACCTCAAAGAGCAGATGACCATACATTCTTTGTTATCTGGTCTGTCTCTGGTCTCTTTACTGAGATGGAGCGCTCTCAGAATACAACGGCTGTGTTCTGCTTGATACAAGTTGCTGTCAACTGATAATGTGAACTGTGACAACTCAAGGATTCATATAAATAGTAGAGCTGTTTTGTTATTTTAATTTTTTTTTCTTTTTTTAGCACTAAGGGAACATATTGTTATTTTCAGAGCCAGTAGTTGCCAGGGACTGAAGTTCTGCGAGTTACTCATTAGCAACAACTTACTCACGGATAAGTCAAAATTAAGCTTCTGGCATTAATTAGAGTTTTATTTTGTTTGAAAATTTGCATTGTTAAATGGTTCACATGCATTCTCTAGCCTATGTAATTAGAATATTTTAATGAAGAAGTATCTAAAGTTAAATGTGCTCTAGCTTCACAGAGTTTCTGCTGAAGCAATCTTTCAGTCTTTTGACCTTCACTGACCATCGAGGAATTGCAGACATAATGCCAACTCTGTGTAGTCACCTTGAGTGTTACCTGAATGTTTTGTAAATTGTGCTCAGGTTTCATTTTTTTTGTCCTCATATTTAAAAATTCTTTATAACGAGAAAACTACTCTGAAATAATGGAAACTGAGGTAATAGACTGTATATGGACACACAGTAAAGGACCCGATCCTTTTTTCCTTTATAACAAATGGCAGAAGTCCAAAGAATAGAAAGTATGTAAAGTAAGAGTAGACTTAAATTTTATATGAAAAGACTTATTTTTTACAAATGGAAGCAGAGGCCATTTTACAACGTTAAATACACTGTTTGCTATCAGATGGATGCCTTGATACATGTAGATGTATATAGTTCTATAGCCTTTGGAATATTACTAGGATATCAGTGCATGTGAGGCCAGTGATCAGTGTTTTCACATGTAATGAACAAAAGGCAGATCTCCTACGTGTCTCCTACAGACCATCCATCACATGAGAGAATAGGATCATTCTGGTTTTTACTGGATATCTGTTCTATATAAGAACAAAAACTGCCTAAACTTGGGGAACTGTGAATGAAATATCTTAGAGGTTGCATGCTTCCATACCAGAACTTTCTTAAAATCTATGAAAATTTTAGATAGTAGGCCCCTCAACTAAAATACTGCTGAACCCGATATAAGGAAATCATATTTTATGACATCTTGAGAGATAAAGAAAAATTGTTTACAGAATTAGAAATTACTGCTTGTTTACCATGCCTGTATTGGTATATCCATGTTCAGTCCACTGTGTTTGCCATTTTAAGAGACAACAAATACGAACTGTACCAAAAGGGAGAAAGATTTGAATGAAATTGTATGAAGTATAACTTGGAAGCATTTAAGAACAATTTTTTACATTTTTCCAAAAGCTATAATAAAAATGAAGGCAATGTTGACTTTACATAGAAGAGAATTTTAAAAACTAGAAAAATATAAGTTTAAAATTAGTGGGGAAAAAAGTGAACGTAACCAGATATTAGGAACTGTAGCATCTGGCTAAAAGAAAAAAAGATAAAAGTAACAAAAAATCTATCAGTAGCTTCATTAATAACAGTAAGATGACATTTTAAAATCTGGTAAGAAAAAAATAATTAGAAAATTGGTATTGATCTATTACAAGTCAGGACTCTTAATAGTTACAGGGGACAGGGAAAAGGTTAGAGTAGTTTCAATAGTTTTACTCTGCTTAAAACATATTTGTGCTGGAAAACCTATTTTTCTGTAAGTGATGACTGTACTTCTGTTCCATCAACAACTGATCAATGCGTTAAACCTGCTAAATTCTAGCTAATTTAAGCGGTCTGACAGTTTAACATTTTTAGGAGCTAGGTCCTTTTTTAGGATCTGTCCTAATCATAATTCCTCAGTTTTCAAAAAGTTTTGATATGATTTGGAAATTCTTGAATACTAGAGGGAATAAATGTATTCACAAACAGTAAGTAAGGTTGGTCTGGGTAATGACAGACTTGTCCACATGACAGCGATCCCATTGGGAATAATGGCATAAGTGATGTAAGATCCTTTATTAAAGGGGAATTAGTAAGAATGCCAATCTGTATAGGTTTAGGGAAAAAAATGTATCTTGTAAAACCAATTTAATACCTAATGGTGAGCTAAAGTATATTAGTTCTTTGCAATATGTTCACAATCAAAAGAAAATACTGAATAATGTATAGGTACTGCTATTGCCAGATCTGAATAACTTGATGTGTTAGCTGCAGCAAAATTTTAGTTTCAGTATAATTAAATATGAAGTCATGTGCTTACAAGAAGGTAATAGAAGTTTTACTACAGAAAGCAGCGTGCCCAAAAAGGTCTTGGGATTTAGTGAGCCAGGGTTGAGCTCAGAAGATATGAGTTGTGGCTAAAGCATATGTTTGGGATTTTAAATTATCTTGCTTGTCTGGTTAGCAGTCTTGTTTGATGCTGAAACAGGGTTCTGTCTCCTGCATTCACACTTCACAAACAATGTTAAAATTTGAAACAGTCTTAGAGAAGAACCAGTAGAATGTTGAAAGGACTGGTATTATGAAAAATATACCAGAATATATATATATATATATATATATATATATATATATATATAACTATGATACTATTAATGCTTAATAAAAGAGACAAACAGGCTTTCATGTAAATTCTGGTGTATTGCTTTAGCGAGATAAGAATCAGAAAGGTTGTAGCGAACATCTGGCATGTCAGGTTCACATTTTTACCTGCTATAAAAGGTAGTCTGAAAAGATTTTCTGCATAGAGTTCCTGTAACCATTCATAAGGATCACTGTAAATATGTATTGATTGTTGGGTTTATTTAGTAGTACTATAAACAGTTTGGGTTATAAAGCAAAACTATGTAATATAGATTGGAATGGTTGGTAGACCACTGCAAGATAGAAACAGACATTAACGATAGTCTTATTTTTCCCTTTTTACTTTTTTTTTTCTTTTCTTTTTTTCTTTCTTTCTTTCTTTCTTTCTTTTTAAATCAGTCTAAGAAGGACTTGGAGATTACTGTCCTGATTTTGTTTCTTTTTTGATTGGGGAAATGTGGTAGATATAAGATCTTGGAAATGCTATTTGATGTAAATTAACAAAAATCCATGAAACATAGTTAACCATAGATATAGTCTGACAGTAAGAAGAATATTGTGAAGAAGCAGAGGAAATCATAGAACGACTGTGTGTTACTCTGACAGTGAATCGGTATTATCTCTGCTATCAGATAATGCAGTTATCATTAATTTTCACATTTGCATTTCAATCTTTGGAAGGAAATGACTCTTGCCGGATGAAGATAAGAGCTCTGTACCACTATAATGAACCATCATTTTATCCTGATGCTTTGTATCCATATGAAAATGAGGCTGGGTGGTGGTGTGGTATGTGAGGAGGGGGTGGGGGGGTCATAGGAACATTATAACAAAGTGTCAAAAATCACTACAGACTTTTGGAGCCCTTTATGAAACAAGAAGCAGTCTAAATAAATCTTCTGTAGTGAAGTGGATATTGGATTAAAAGCAGAGAGCTGGGCTACCATAAACGGGGGTTGGGAGGGGACCTTGGAGGAGCAGGGGAGCATTTCTGTGGATCAAGATCCAGTTTCCATCACTAGTTTGGAACTAGGAGAAGGCCATGTGGGCACAGAATAGCAAAAGGGCGTAATAGTCATCAAGTTAACCCTTGCACTGCAGATGTTATTTTGACACTGGAATACTATTAAGGTAGGTGAAGTAAATGCTAGTGGAGCACTGTCTTTGTGGTTTGGGTTCTGATACTAGAGTTGTTCTGAAAGGTTACCACACCTGTGTATTAAACACAGGACTTCAAATAAGTTTCAGTCTTGTATATAGAGCTGATCCAAGTCTTCATGGACTGTAATGTTCCCAGTCCTTTTCCATGCATAGCCTAGGTTTGTGCTGATTACCTGAAACTCAATCTGTAGAACTCTGCAAAGCATTATTCCATTTTAAGTCTGATTTCTCTAAAACCATTGTTCCCCAAGTACTCTTGAATTATATTCAACTTGTTTGACCTTTATGGTGTAGTTAGTGCCTATAACTTACAGACTTCATCCATACATCACTGGGACTCTACCAAATGTCTGTTAAACCCACGAACTATCGAGGTTTCCCCCACTGCCCCATTTTTTTTGTAACAGGAGATTCTTACATCATCAAATGATTGTTAGGAACAGATTTTTAGATATATTATATTTATAAAGTCATTCTTAGGTTATAACCTGGGACCATTTATAGGAGCACCAGGATATCCATGTTGCCATGACCAGCTAGAACTGATGGATTATTCTGCTGACTGTAGCAGCCACTTCCTCCTGCAGACCTTTCCCAGGGCCTCACTTCTCTGCTTTCATGTGATGAGCACATTTCTGTCTCATAATGAGAAGATGCAGGGCTAAGAACTATAAGGTAAAATAGGCTACACCTGTGTTAGTAAATTCAGTAGTGACAGCAGCTGAGTCGTGTATACTTGTGAAGTGTTAAAATGGTCCCTGGCATGATTTTGGTTGAGGATAGCTGACAGTCTTCCCAACTAGATCACAAGGTTCATGAGTTAAAGCACTGCAGGGAGCATTGGCCAGAGGTAGTTTGTGTGCAGTCACCTCTTCAAAGGCCAAGGAAGTCTCCCAGCATGTAAGTATGTCTGTATTTGGCCTCAGTGCCCCGAACCATTGTTTGGTGCATATAGTTACCCTTCTTTTACATTTAACAGACAATCTTAGAGCAGACATTGGCTGTTCTTCAAGGCAATAGATCTTGTTGGCAGACTGCTCCCTGTATGGGCCTGAAAGATGAGAAGGTGAGAGTGGCTGTGTGAACTCACATGGAAGTAGCAACCAAACCTTGCTGTCACCTTTCCCACATGCCATTTTGGTTTTTGTGGGAAACAGGCTGTTGCATGACCTACTGACTTGACCATGTGTTATAGGTAAAATCAAGTAATAGGGAGAATTTTCATTTATGGTCACACCTGACAAAATCAAATGATGCCCACTAGCCAGAAATAGTGGTCACCAACACTTAAAGAGAAAATTGATGTGTATTACAGTTCCCCTAAAATCATGTGACTAGGCAGTACTAAATTTTGAAAACTAAGATATTTCCTGTCTTGACGTCACTTGTTATGGTGACTTCTGTTGCATATCTTTCATGATTCAAAGTACAAATATATTGGGATTCTGTAAACTTGGAGATAAGCATTACTTCATTTGACTTGCAACTTAAAATATCAAAAAGCAGAGAGTTCATCACTGAACACTGGAGCCCTTGTCAAGCATTCCAACTGTTTTGTCAGTTGGGATGCCATTTCCTTATCATTGTTTCGCACAGTTAACATATATATGTAAATTTAAATTTAATTTCAAAATTAGTAGCTTTAGAAATGAACTTACTGTAGAAATAATGTTTTCCCATGTGTACATTTCACATTTGGAAAACTTTAATTTTATTTAAACAATTAGCCTTTTAGAATATTTTCAAATGCAAAACTTCTTATTTATCCTAGTCAAAATGCTTCAGAGAAGTGAAACTATCTAAAACCTTTAAGTCTATTGGTTTTTAGTTTGATGGTATTAATTTACTATTTGTGGACTTTTGTTTACTCATTTGTGAAATATTTGACATTATAAGGCTTTTCATTTTTGGTGTGTTAGGTGTAAATTGCTTGTTGGAAACCATCTTAATTTGCACGTGGGCAAGTTTCTAGACTAGGTAGACTTGAAATTGATACCATATCTTCCTAAATTCTTTTGTACTTGTGTATGTCCAGCATGAGACAAGAACATTGGCCTGACTCGTAAAAGGCATTGAACTCTCAATGAAAGGTGATACATGTTAGAAATGTGTTCTATTTTGATTGGCATTTACGTTTCAAGCACAAAAGAGTTCTTGTGCTTTGAAAAAAGTTGATAGCTGGGAAAGGCATGTGCAAGGGACGAATGATCAGATTCACTAGGTACTTCTCTTTGGACATGATGTGCTATATAGTGGATATTATGTAAAGTACAAATCCCTGTAGGTCACACAGTGAAGGACTCCTAGTCTGTGAAATTCTGCAGGGAATCAATGAACATCTGCATTACAATACATTGTTTCTTGTAGTTTCATGCACCAGGGGACCTGCAGAGGCTGGCAGAAAGCTTTGCACTTTCCAGCTGTCTTCACCGTAGTTTGGTCATAAAAGCAATATAACACCCTGGTAATTGCAAAGGACTAGGAAACAATGTCTGGTTTTGGAAACAGATGGGGTGAGAATCAAAAGGGACATGTAATTGGTCCACAACTATTTTGTTCTTTGTTGTGTTTTTCTCATTAATTCAGCCAAGAAAGCAGAATACTGCATAGCAGCACTGGCTTGAACAATTGAAGGACGGATGTGTTAATACATAGAACTATATACACAATACAGTGTTATTTAACGCGCAAAGCTGTAGTCCAGCAGTTGGATGCAAATACCTAGTGAGAGATGCTAGCAACTTTATTTCTCAAATTGGCAGGTTTCAGTTGATTTCAGTGATGTATCCTGTGTTCAGCACATCATTAAAGAAAATATTTTGATTTTCAAAATACATTTTCCTTCTACCTCTTTGAAAACCTCCTACCCCTTTGAAAACTGCTTTATTTACTCTCTCTTAAGACATCATAGCATAAAAGTTGTAACAGTGTAACTAAAATAACAAAAACGTTATCACCAGAAACCGTTGTACCTCTATGGGAAAGACCTAGCTTTTGATGAGAGTAAAATATTTAATGTGATGTGTGAAAGACAACCTGGATACTAGTATTTACCCACAACATTACACAGTTCAGAATGGTTCAGAGACAGAAAAGGAAACTGAACATCATGGTCATGGGACTCCGAGAGAGTCCTAAGGACAAAATTCCTCTCAATTCTGACCATGACTTTCTCAGTATCTGTGTTTAGCTCAGTGACACCAGTTTAGCACACATTTGGGTTAACATTTTTGATTATGCTGTTTCATTTTTTTAAGGTGCCTTACCATCACATGCTCAAAAGAAGGATATGGATTGAATAGTAGACCTTATTTTCTCTCATTGATGTAGGCTTCAGACAAGGGTATGTGTAAATGATCTTTGTAAAGTGCAATAGTGGTCATCATACAGAAAAGCTACAAAAAACTTTTATGCAATCACTTATCACTTATTCACCAACATGGCAAAAGTAAGCATGGTTGTCTTAACAGCATCAGATCTCATTTTTGTTTAGTTACAAAATGTTTAGTTATTATGTTAATGACATCAGTGAGAAACCCCAGAACCAGATAGTCTGAAGTATGGCCCAGAGGTAAAACTAGTAATATACCTGTGCTGATATTTGGGTAGGCAGAAGTAATAAGGATGAAAGCCTGTGTTTGGAAAGCTGTAACTGCACAGTGGCCACTGTTCCTAGTTTTTCCTGCATTCAGCTAACTAGCTTAGAACTTCTAAAGCAGCTGCGTAGAGGACAGCTGATCTCCTGGTTTTCTGGGGTTTTTTTCTTCCCCCCAGAGATTTCAAAGCTTACCAAATATGCTTTTTAATAATCAAGGCTGATTCAAAAAAATATTTTTAATCTATATCCTACTAAATCATGTTCATGGGGTAGATGCTTGTGTATGCCTGTTTTGCCAGTGTTGGCAACCAGTCCAGTGTATCTGTTGCATCTCTTATGATACGTAACAGAAAAAATGAATCAGATTGTCCCATCTTACTTGTTCCCTCTTCTCTCCTTTGTCTCCCTCAAGACCGTTAAGCAATGCGTTCAAGCTGGAAAACTTGAACAACCATATTTGACTTCACAGCATATTCTTGGTGATTACAGATAGAAAAACTTTCCAGTATTTTACATAATTTTAAGTGAGTATTGCAGGATTATGCATTGACATATTGTGTGTTACAAAATAAAAATATAAATTGGCTAGTATGTTTCAAACATGGAGGATAAAGCTGTAAAAATAATTTTATTTTGAGTATTTTCTCATTCAGTCTGTGCTTCTTTGATTTTATGGCAGTGTAGTTGCGTGGATTTTAAAGATGCTTCATCAGCATAAAACCACAATGATGGATTATTGTGGATAATTTAGAAAGACAGTACAATGTATACTATGGACGTACTGTTCCAGAGTGTTGCATATATTCTTTTTGAGCTGGGTGGTTCTTAAAGGAGACTGAATTTCAAATTACATCATTGTGTGAAAAAAAACCTTAGGTTATCTGAAGCTTGATACTTATGGTGTGGTGCCAAAACTACTAATCAGTTCGTAAATCTTTGGCTTGCATATATAAATACATACTAGTTCTTATTTAAAAAAATGAGACTATCTGGAGAGCAGTCATGATAAGCACTCACTGAGAGTTTTCTTAGGTGTAATACAGTCCTGTTTTCAATGTTTGTGTAATGCAACATTGTAAATTCTTCATATTCTTTCTTATGATCTAATAAAGTATGTATAATTTTAAACTTTATTTACTTAATACTTTTACTATTGTGATTTGTACTTTATGATTTTTATTGGCATTCTCAGAAAAAAACTTTTCTCCCCAATTACAGAACTGCTTAGCATTTGATACTGACTCTTTTTCAAGGTGTGTATTGGATCTCCACTTCTTGTGGAAATTTTCTTTTAAGAGGTGCTCTCTAGGTATGTGACTATTTCCAAGCAGCAATAAAGGAAAAAAAAAAAAAAACTACAATGAAACAACACATATTCTGATGTCTTGTAGCCCAATAGGAGCTAACATTTAGTTTAATTACCATATCCATAATATTTTAGCCATCAAACTTTGAGCCTCTTCAAAGGAAATTATTTTTCTCTCATCTTGTCCTGCTAATCATTGTTTAATAGTTAAAACTTATTTAATTTTCTTTTCTGTATCTTCATGCCACAATGCATGAATCATCTGTAATCGAAGAACAGTGTGATAAGGTTGTTGACAGGGATGTGAATGGGAGATGAACAATGTAGAATTTAAAATGGCATGTATGTGCCAGAGGACGGACATCAGGGGACACTGGAGAAATGTTCTTGCATCGTGCCTTGAAACATGTGATCTGACCGAGCAATGGACAGTGAGAAGACTTGGACTCTGTCCTACATGATGCGTAAGCTTCTGGTTCTTTTAATATATTTTTGCAGAAATACATCTGATTACAGAAAACCTGTTCTCCTTGAATTCTGCCTCTTGTCAATATATTCTACAATGTCATATGCATATGGCAAGCGTGATGCAATAGATTAGCTGTTCTACTGATTCATTGATCTCACATTGTTCAGTGTTCTGCATACTGGGAGACTTAGTCAAGAAATTAAATAATACTCTAATAGCACTTAGAAACTGTGATCCTCCCTATTAAAAAGCCTTTTGCCATCTGCTTGGTTTTTAATTTTTCTTGTAAAAGAGACAAAAAATGGCTTGAATATGTAGAAAGAAATGTCATATTACTTCCACCATTTCTCAGCTTCTGGGATCATTGCCCTATAAAAATGCTATGTGCATTTCCCCAAAGCTTGGACATATCATGACGCTTATCTAAAGAGAAAAATGATGTATTTTTAAAAGAAAAATGCTGACCTAGTTAGTGAGGCTGAAACCATTCATTAATTAGAAGTCATAATTGCAATTACATGGTAAAATTAATTTATCACGAAAATAATCCTATCAGTTTTCCTTTTTGGAAAAATGGAACCAAATGATTTTAGCAGCCCGTATTGCTTAAGGCTGATATTACAGTGATATTGGTTTAGAGTGAATAAAGCAATCAAGTTCTATTTTCAAGATCTGAAATTCTGAGACTGCATCAATGATAGTTTATATATTATATGAGATTCACTTGAGTTGTAATTTTGTAATTACATAAAATATATAAAGCATATATCCACAGATAAATGCATAAAAGGAAAATAGTGTGCTGAAATTTAAAAAGAGTGAATTGAAGATAACACAGCACATAATATATAGAAAAATTCATGTAATATGGCAAGTATGCTGCAGTGTATGAAAGAAACTCAGAATGCCTTTTCTACCCTCAAGCTATTTAGACTTCCTTGATATTCAAATCTTAATGTACATTAAATGGAATTTAAGGAGGTCCACCTTGCTGGACCTCAGGCAGACTTAGCAAGTAGTGCTCCTTGGGGATACCACTTTATGTATATATTTGCAAAGATGTTATAGCCATGAAATATAGTCCTTTGATGACATCATAACTGTGAAATATGACTTTATTTTGCTCACCAGCAGTCAGAGTTTTGCTTTATCTATATTAAGCAGTCTGTATGCATAAATAAAGAATACCAAATACAGAAGCTGACTGCTGTAACCTAACATGGCCACCTTCAGTTGGAGTACTCATCACTCCTGTGATGCCCTCTGGATGTCAGGGGACTATTTGTAGAGTAACATGCTGTCAAATATCGCTAAGTTTAACATTGTCTTCTTTCTAGAAATTTTGTACTAAGTGCTGTGGATACCAGTAGACAGCACTATGCCCAAATTCAGCAACTACTTATGATAATTTAAATTTTAACAGCGGACAGAAGTTTATTATTTTATGTTAGGGTAGTGAAACTTGGTCTTTAAGGATCTCAAATTATATCATTAAAATTTCTGGTCCTGTTGGAGTAAATAGAAAAGTACACATTGTTGCCAATGGAGTTAATACCTAGTCTATTAATGACTAGTTAATATATGAATGCATATATCGTTTGCATAAGACTCACAAATACACTTACTTTTTAGGAGAAAGACTGTTAGTCATAGTCTCCAGGGGAGTGTTCATCCACCTGGACTTTATTATTAAGGGGAGATGTAGCAAGTATACTTTTAAGCATCTGAAAATATCTTAAGTCTCCAAGAAAAAGACTTCATAAAACAGTGCAAGAAATATACGCTTAAATTTATTTTTCCAGACTAACCTGGCATTTGAAAGTAGAATCAGTAAGTATTTTCGTGTTTTGTGTTTTTTTTTGTTTTTTTTTTTTTTTTTCTCTTCAGGTAGTAAGAAAAAAAAAACCAACTATTTTTAGAAGAATGCTTTTGGTCTTCTAGGCTCCCATCTTACAAATCATCTACAAACTTTTAATTTTATGTATATGAGCATGCCATTAAACAAAGAACTACTTGCATGCATTATGTTAAGCACATATGTAAGTGTTTGTAGGACTGCGGCCTTAGGTCAGAAGCTCTTACAGAAAGGAGCTGCCTTTATCATTGTACTTTCAATGTACTCAGAAACTGTTAGCCTGCATAAATTAATAGGGATGCAAATAGAAGCAATGCTAAAGGCCCCTTTCCACTCCTCCACTCCCTAAAAGGGCCTTAAAGGTTGAGTAAATTATTTCAGTAAGACCCAGAATTCTGAATACAATAATGACTTCAAATTGTAACTTCTTGTGTTTGTTAATTAAGAACATTGTTTTGTGAATTTGCTTGATTTTCTAACTTCCTATTTTAAATTAAAATATTTATCTTAATATACAAGATGTTTTGATTCATATATATTTTTTAAATTTAATTTTTTTTTCTTTTGAGAAGTAGGAGCTAAATCTTGAGGCAGCTGTTCATTTTCATTTCACAGCAACTTCATTGTCAGTGGTTGGGTAGTAAAGTTTTACATAATACATTATCTTCTGTAATGATAACTTTGGATTCTGCGATTTTAAATTTTATTTTTTTTGATTTTAAAAACCCCATCATATTTCATGGCTCTCATTACAGCTGTGAAACACAGTCTTGGGGTGGCATAATGCATATGAGTCTTGATCTTATTTTATTTGCTAGTAATAAGATCTTTTCTGTAACTGTATATATATTATTTGCTGTAACTATATATAGGAACGTACCAATATTATGAATTGAGAGGAGTCAATGTTATAATTTGCCCAGGGATAGAAAAGGATTGTCATATGTAATGTCCAAAGTGTTCCTGAGGACAAATATTTTTCTCAAAGGAAACAGTTAATTTTTTTAAATTACCTTTTGCAGTTTGGGGTTTTTTTATAAAAAAGTGCCATAAATTTGACCGAAGGTGTATTCTGAAATAACCTGTGTGAAACATTAGTGGCTATTAGTTTCTTCTGGAAATCAGTTGAATCTACTGTCCATTGTTTTAATTATTAGCTAAGTCCGAGCAGTATTTTAGAATTATGACTGTTACTTGATGATTTTCTCAAGCATCAGCTGATAAACTAAACCTTATCTTAGCAGTTAAGGGGAATAAAAGAAAATTTATCCTTTTATAGCTCCTATTTTCTCCATGAGAGTTTCTTAGCTGTGGCCCATCCTGTTTATATTTTTCATTGACTTTATTTCTTCAATTTTTCTTTTGTACAGACACTACCTACTGTTCACCATTTTCCTTCCTTATGTAATATTTGTAATAATAAAACAATTCCATATATACTGGTTTTAATTAACCTTATAGGTAATGCATTGTGAGATAGAGGGAGTGAGATTATTTAACTGAATAAATTTACTTCATATGAAAAGTGTAGCACCTAAGTTTATATGTGGTTCTCTCTTGTAATTGTGGCTCAGTGTTACTTAACTGTTGTACTTGTAATCCCCACCTTCCTGCCTGCATTTGTGTTCCCCTTCACACATGCAGATGGTCACAGCACTCTGGCTATCGAGGTGACAGTCCAGCGGTGTTTAGCGGAGCAAATGTCTTTATGTTTTGGTTGCCTAAAAATGATTCACGCAAAACGCATGCAGCAAAGGAGCAGTTTCCCCCATGCACTCATAAACATGTGCTGAAAATATGTAATTTTCCTTGTCAAGTTTCATTTCCTTAAAAAAAAAAAAAAAAAAAGAAAGCTTTTTGTTGTTTCTATTTCCTTTTGATCATTCATAATTTCTGATCCTCTCCTTTTATATTCCTGGTCTGATTTAGTTCATGCTCTTCATTTTCCCTCTGCTCTGTGTTCATTCTCTTTCTGTCATTTATTTCCTTTGATTCTGTTAAAGTCCTTTTTCCATGTGGTGTGTGTCTTTCATACATTATAATTATAAAATATTTCCGTTTTCTCCTCAAGCACTCCAAATTTATTTACCTAGCTTTCTAAGTTTGGATACAGTATTTCCTACAGTATTTATCAAGGAGACTAGAAAGAGAAATGAGCATAACTATTACTATTCTTGGCTTTGCTGTATTTTCAAAGAGCATCTGCTGGTGTTCATCTGATTTTTTTTTTCCTCAGCTATGTATATAACACACACATATGTATCATCAATTCAATGAAAACACCACAGAGAAAATGAATTTTATGAAATTGGGAGGAAGTTTGCAGCAAACAGTGGATTATATTGGTGTTATATAGCTATCTCATCAAAAGGTAGCAAATGCACAAGACCTTTTGCGCTTTTCAATTTGAAAGAAAATGATTTCATTAGAAAAAAAAAGAACCATCACTCTGGATGTTGGAGAATGCCAGAGCCTGATGAAACCAGCTGAAGAGACAAACTGAGTGTACGGATGCAGATTAGCCTTCAGAAGATGAGGGTGTAAAAGGGATTTAATGGTAGGATGGATTATAGAAATCCTTGTAACAATGTTAAATAATTATAGTTCCAGCCGAGATCAAAGCAGTGCTGATTGAACCCCCTCAAGCTGTTAACACGGAGTATCTTGAAGAAAAAAAAAAAAAAAAAGGAAAAAAAAAAAAAAACCTCTGAGATTGGTCAGCCTGTGCTGACAGTGTCCTCTGATCTGGAGAAGTTCTGGCTGTATTGAAGGTACAACTTGTGGGGGAGGGAAAGATAGAAGGGGGAAGTTATCAGTCCAAGTAGCTTATTTGGATGGGGTTTTTGTTTGTTTGGGGTTTTTTTTAAGGGAGGAGGAAGGGGTTATTATAATCAGTGTTACTGGAGTTTACTCACTGACTGAGATTGCAGTAACTTGTACACAATTGGCTTCTTTCCATATTGGAAAAAGGATTATATTTCTTTAGCAGAACTCTGGTCTGTAACAGAAAATTATTTCCCCCCCCCCCCCCCCCCCTCCCTTTCAAACTACGGTTCCTATGCACATACCTGCCCAGCAAGAACCATTAGTAGCAATAACTGGAAGAACACCTTTTTAGTAGCAGTATTTAGCTGCAGGCAGGAAGTACAGTTTCTATGCCCATTCAACAGCATTAAACATTTATTCTCATTGCCTTGCCTTCCTGGCATTCACGCCTGGAGGATTATGCTTATGCCTCTATTAATAAAAGAAGTCAAAAGTTTGGTGGCATAGTAACTTGTGGCGTAGCCAAAGCTTTTTCTTTTATACACCTGTCTGTAAAGTGTAGCACAGCTAGTTTGTTTCAAAGGAAAATTTATAATTTTGGCCATGTTGAGGTGTATTTCCAGTGATGGTGTGTCTCGTACGTTCAGTTCCAAATGGAAAGCTAGAGGGTCCAATAGATGAGTAATAGAAAACAAGGGTGGAAATGATGCCCTATGGACTAGATCTGTCTGAAGGAATGATTTCATCTAGCCCAGTATTAGTTTGCTCTCTGACTTTGTGCTAGGACTGCCGGTGAGCAAGAACAACCATTACTGAGTGGGCATAAAGTGTAACAGCTGTTGGACATTTCCTCTTGGGCATAGCCACATAGGGGTGAAGGTGCTTCGACAAGGCATCATCATCCACATGGCAGGAAGACTTCGCCATGACACAGATTTTGCCAGTGAGTGGCCTGCAGCTGACCTTAGACCTGCAGCTTTGGAAAGGTTAAAAGCTGTTTGTTATGAAAAAAGACTGCAAAATTTTAGGTTCCTGGATATGACAACATATGGAGCGTCTCTAGTTCTGTGAACACATGCATAGGGCTGTATGTTTGAACAAATATGAGTACTTTGTTTTCTGGGTACACCCAGTATACTAAATGCCAATCAGAGAGTATATGACAGAACTGCTTTACGTTTTGGAGAATAATGATGCATGACAAAACCCACACCTCTTCTCTGATCCCTGTGTAAGAAGCTGTAGTAATATGTTCCAAATGTTATAGGTAAAAGTTTATATCAAATCCTACTACTTTTTTTAAATCTCAAAGATAGTTTTGGTATCAGTTTACGAACTCTTGTGTGTGACCTGTCTAGGGACTTCTGTTAGCCTATTAGCTTAGACAAGCTGCTTCTTCCTTGCTTGAATTCTGAGTAGCCCTTTATGTTAAGGGGGCCTCAAATAAATCTGTGTACCTTGGGTCAGGGATGAAGACATTTTAATGGCACCACCTGTAAGGGATTTTGCAGCTAGTCTTAACAAGTGTCTTGAAGTGTCTGTAGATGTCCTAAGTTAGAGGTACAGGTTCTGTGGCTCTGTTGTCCTGACCAGGTCCTATGGGAAACATTAATGTCTGTCTTCTGATGATCCTCTGAAGTATTGTCTCACCACGTGGGATTTAATTGTGTAGAAAATATTGTGGCTACCTGAGCTTTCCTGTTGAAGGTGTGATCTAAGACAAGATAGAAATGATTTTGCAGTAAATACTGGATATCTTGGCCAAGATCTGAAGTTACTTAGATATCTAACTCTATTTGATAGATAGTGGTTGGTAAAGTTAAACATGTCTGCAGCAGCAGGGTGTAATTTTTAATCAAACAGGTAGTTACACTGCTGGATAGAAACAGATAATACCATTAAGTGGTATGCTAGTTCAAAACTACCTGTATCAATTAAGCAAGGGTTTTAAAAGACAGTAATTTTAAGTGTAATCTTACCTGGGATTATGGAGTCTTGAAGGGATCTCACAGTTCCATTTTATAAAGAGACAATTTGAAGGAAGGAGTTGATGCTGTTTGGACATACAGATATGTTATTTTTATAGTATAATTTTGGATGTAGTGAAAACTGATGTGATAAATGCTTTGGAGAAGAAATCACTATGCCAGCTTGTGCTAACAGCAGTTGAACTGTCAGCATGTTTTTATATACTGGAAATAGGGAAGAATAGTTGCTTTTTGCAGATGGAACATAGCAAGTTTTATGTATTGGTAGCAAAAATAATTAAGACTGTGTATTCAGTGTGGTTTAATTTTGACAGTGATGATGTGCAGGTTTGGTAAGAAGAGAGAAAAGGGAGATCTGCTGAAACTGTGCTTTTAAGGACAAGAGTTGAAGGCAGGAGGGGAGGAGAAAGGAAACCATAAGGAAGATTTCTTGAGGAAGAGTTGCATGGTCAGAAGGAGTGTGGACTTCAGAGAAGGTGCAGAATCCCTTTTTTTATTTTTTTATTTTTTGTTTTCTCCCCCACTGTCGAGGGCTCTGTTGGTGCTATCAAAAATGAGTAACAAATCTGGGAATCAACAAGAAGTCTTAAGTTACTCCAACATCAGTCTCTTCTGCCTGACATAGTAATTCTGTATGATTCTCTTTTTCTTTCCTGTTTCAGGTTACCAACAAAGAATTTAAAAAATACATTTTTCCTCTCTCTCTACCACCCTTCCCTGTTGCTTTCTAGCCCTTCCTGAAACTACAGAGGAAGAGTTAATAGTGGAACTAACTCTAGTGCAGGTTACCTACCTATTCTCACTTCTTCTTCACACTTAAAACCCTTTCACAGAGGATTTCAGAATGGGAAAATGCTAAATCAGCTCTTTCACTGTCCTTGGCTTCTGAGATTTTTTTGTATCTGTGCTATGGAAAAAAGGATCAAACTCCAAACCTTTAAGCAGTAGCTGCATTTGGAAATAATCTAAAGTAAAGAGACGTCTTTGTGCAATAAGGAACATCATTCTTCCCCTTTGTGTTCTGAAATGACAAATTATTGCCCCTTGACAGTGAATTTGAAATCAGATAACTGAGATTCACTGAGTGATTTTTACCTCCAGAGTCTGTGTAAATTTGTTGGATGCTGTGTGTTGTGCATACTGTTTGTAATGGGATGGTACAAGCTTAGAGCTATATCCAGCTGTATGTGGATGACTCGAAGATCTGGAATTTTATATGTTACCAGAGGGGAAAAAAGCCTAATGAAATAAATTTCCTACTTATTTCCAATTGACATTACTATTTTAAACCTAAATTGTTCTCCTTTTTAGCATAACTTTCCACATTTTTATTTAGATTGTGTTTACAATATTAATGGTTCCAGCTGTTAGTTAAAATATATGTGATAAAGAGGTCAACCTTCCCCCTGTTTCATGTCCTCCCCCTCCAGCCAGTATTTGTACTTCCAGTTAAGAAAACAGTGTAAAGATTCCAGTTGCCGCTCACCAGCTGTGAAGACACTGAAAAAGGAACTGTTGGTGTTGCTGTTCCTTTTGCCATTTTTTTCCTCTTGTTTCATCTTTTATTAAGACATGTAAATGGAGACGAAACAAACATTTTAGGCCTTGGTTAAATAAGTGTACTGGAGATAGTTATGGCTGGTGTGTTTCATCCATTGAACTTAGAGATAAATACATGTAATATTTTTCAGATTTGATGCTTTTTAAGTGTGAGGTTTATTGCACACATTAAAAAAAAGCAGAAGGGAAGGCGGTTGCTTATAAATTCAAGTTTTCTGGTGTTTTAGTTTGTTTCTGAAATTTTGCTAGAAAAAAATCTGTTCTATGAAGAATTAGTTTCCTTTTAAATTGATATTACACAACTTGTTAACATCTGAAATCTTTATTTGAATCTCTTGCATTGTACAGTATCTCACACCATATGGTAGTTTATACTATAAACTAGCAAATCTCTCTTTTATCCAGATTTAAAGATTTTCTTTTATCTGAGAAATTATAATCTAAATCACAAAAAACCTGATTGGAATACAAGACAAAATGTGCTTTCCAGTCTCAAAACCATGATTTAAAGCTATTATTTGAAGATGGGGTTTTGGTCACTGCCCTTCCTTTGAAGACTTTTTTTTTTTTTTTTCCAGACGAATATTTGTTTATGTTTCTGAGACAGGCAACAATATAAACTCTTCTATGCACAAACACTAGAATGTACTTTCACAAATTCCTCTGAATAGTTTACTGAGTGCTAACTGTAGTCATTTCAGATACTCAGTTGTTAAAACTGGTCACGTGCACATGTGGATATTTGCACATTGAAAGGACAGAGCATGCATCAATCTTTATTTTTTTCCATATGCACCAGAAGAGGACAAATTGAAAGAAGTAACCTCATGTGATTTTTCATACCTGTTTCCAGTAATATGTTAACAACACTCTAAATATCTATCTTGTGTGTATATCATAAAATATATTCACAACCAACCACTCATTTTTTCTGTCATATCATTTTAAAACATTCTTTTTAGGTCACCTGTTAGATTTATGAATACTCAGTAAGCGAATGAGGACAGATGCTCAACCAAAAGGAAAACCCAGACAAAGGCACATCTGAAGACTCAGTCCTTAAGCCTGATGTGTTGTTTTCAGTGGCTATAGCGTGGTATACTGACACCCATGAAATCCAACTGTACTTGGGACACATATAATTCATTTCATCTTCCTAATGCTGTACTTTATTAATAATCAATGTATATAGACTCAGTTTTAATACGGAAACAAATCACCAAACCTACTTTTTTTTTTTTTTTTTTTATAATCAAATTCCCATGTTTGAAAAGCAGGGTGTAGAGAATAGCTGTGGTTTATTTCTTATAATTGTGAATTTAATTTCTAAGTCAAGCCTACCTATATCTCAGATATTTCTCTTCAGTGAAGTCCCTCACCCATGTGGAATACCACCCCCTACCTACTCCAGTCTTCACCTTGGGTTTAATGAGTCTTTTAAGTCAAGTTAGGTGGTCTCCTGAAATTTTAGATAATAACTGAGTTAGTCTAAGTCAGGTAAAAATATGGTTTGCTCTGCAGTAGGGCTGCAAGCTAACTTCATTAAATAACTAGTCAAATATTGGCCCAGACACTAGGGAGGAATTTGTGGGGGCTAACTTATGGCCATGCACAAAACACCAGGACATCTTACTGCTACTCACAAACAAGAGTTGTGGTGCTGTTGGCTCAACAGGGAATTTGGGTCCTGACTTAGGATTTTAGTTACAGTTAAATACCATTTATTTCCTGTAGTCTAAAGCTGCGATAACTTGAACACGGATAACTAAAAGTGGTAGTTAAGACAAATGGCCACCATTTCACCATGGCCACCAAGCAACTTCTTGGTCTTCTGAAGCGGGTGAACCAGAACACTCGTCATAGTGGATGTCTGTCTTAGCCTTTTTTGTTCTTCTGAATCTACTTTGCCACTGCTGCATCTTATAAAAGAGGCTGCAGACTAGAAAGTGATGGAGTGGTATTTACAGAGAACAAAGTGTCTAAATTGAATGGAGGGTCTTGAGGTATAATGGGAAGGATTTGGCCCTAACTGTCACACACAGTATTCAGAACTGTGTGCAGTAATTGCAGTGTGCAGCCTGTGTGGTGTTTTACTTTCTGTGTCTTTCCTTTGGACACATCTTCTAAATCATCACTAGACCGCCTCAGCAGTCTTAACTACCTAGTTTTTAAATTTGTCTTGCTCAGTGGCTCTCTTTGGCTTCGGAGAGACTAACTGGGGGGCTGGCAGTACTATGGGTACACACATTTCTTTTCATGATTCAGAGGTCTGCAGCAACTCAGTCAAAAATAAAAGAATCCTTACATAAGCAAATAAAATGTGAATTGAATACAAGGTTCCTGATTTATCTAAAAACATTCACTAAAAGTACTTCATTTCTTTTACTGCTGCAATAAAATAATTTTACAGTTAGTAACATATAACTTACAGGAGTGACAAATTTGGTACTTAAAAAATATTTAGGTTAAAAAAAGCTGTCACTTCTAGTAAGTCATTTTTAGAGTGTAATCACTTTAATTCTCCTCTCTAATTTTATCACCAGGAGACAAGCTCCAAGCCCCCTAACCTCCTGTAAAAATCTTCATTCTGCTGCTCATTGTGGCTCCCAGTCAGAATGACAGAACGGGGATCAAGGCTGGCTTGGCGGATCTAGGAATGAGGGAAACATTTCTTAGTATCTAGCAGCCTAAGTGATAGATAAACATCGTTAATGTCAGGTCACTTGAAGTCTGAGTTTAACATAAAACACTAACTTGTCAGGAAATACGGCATGAAACTTATGACATGTTCTACTTGGGCTGGAAAAACTGTAAGCATATAGTGACAGTAATACGGCACTGGCACAGTTATTGATTTAAAGAGTTGTTTACAGCCCTGCAGAAGACATGCTATTTGAGCTATATTCGGAGTATCTTGTTCTCTTAGAGCAGTCCTACATAGTTATAGTACTTCAAAGCATGATTTACACTGTGGTGTTATGGATTAGTGATACCGAGGCAATAGGGCCTATGAGGAGGGAAGTAGTCTTAGTTGCAGGCTACCCCAGCACCACTGAAGTCCAGAACCAATGTGTACTGCTTCTCTTTGCTTCCCCCCATGATTTTCATGCATTAAGAAGCTACCAAAACTGAGAAGCTTTTTACTCCACCGTTCGTATGTTTGTTTGAGTTTCATACATTCCTTGTGTTAATAATTAAATGTTTTACTGGAAACTTCATTGGAGAACTCAGTGTGTGCTGGAAATAATATGTAGAAAGCAAAAAGGATAGAGTAAGTTCAGACAGAATTTTATAACAGGATCTCTATTAGAAAATACAGGAAAATGTTCTTTAGTTCAAGAAGACTCTGGTTCATATGTCAAGGATACAATTTTTTCTAGTTTTTAAACACCTGTCTTTTCTTCCTTCCATTATGTTAATCTTGGGTTTTGTAGTACCAAGATTGGGCATTCAGCTAGAAAGGAGAGCTGAGTTCACATCTGTAATTCCAGAATTTATTCTACTTTGAATTGACTGGTTGTCTGTTAAAAAAATATGCAAAATTCTGGGGAAAGACACAGAAATTCACATATCTCTCTCCTTAGACGGTGCCCATGGCAGAGGTAACATATACGTCATGCATTCTTGGCTCACAAATCATTGGTAACAACACAAAGAGCTGATAGAGAATTTCCCCCTCCTTTTTAGAAAGTCATTTTGGACACAAGAGATATGGGTTGGAGTCTCCTAAGGGTGAATCAAAATGGGAGTCAAGCATCCTGGTTCCTAGATCAGAGTTTTTATGAAATTATGGTCAGTATCATAAGTTCCAGCCTGAAACCAAATGTGCCAGCTGCGCTCTGTGCTGTAGTCTGCACTGTTCAGGTATGTTCAGTTTACTCTGAGGGTAGACAACCTCTTTGCTTTGTCTCTTTGCATTTTGATAGATTTAGAGGGACATTAACCTACTACCCCAGAAATCAACTGCATTTGAGTTTAGACACCTATGGAAAGAGAAAAAAGAGAGTTCTAGGTATATGTAATGATAAGCAGCTGCTGAAGTGAGATTTTCTACATCCCCTTCTTCAGTGTTATTACCTATATTCCACTGAACTTCAATTAAGAACTAAATTATTAAGTCTTGACCCTGTCTTTAGTTCTGATTTGTATTGAAAATGTGTTTTACATATCGGAAAGAGAAGGCATGAATAACGGACATGAGTTATGAATAAGAGGAAAGCTCTGCTTTTTATTTAGATTACTGTGCAAGACATTTTCCTTTTACTGATAATGTTTTAAAAATGTAATCAGACTTTTTCAGCCAGGGGAGCCTTGATTCAGGGAGACATTAAGTATTAATGTATCAATTATTAATTAATAGTTATTAATTAATAACTATGAATAATATCACTATTTAGAATCATAGAATCATTTAGGTTGGGAGGCACCTCCAGAGGTCATCTAGTCTAACCCCAGCTCAAAGCTAGGCGAATCCAGGTTGCTCGGCACCTTGCCCAGTCAAGGTCTGAAGATCACCTAGGATGGAGATTCTACAAACCTTCTCAGCAGTGTTCAATGTTTGATTTGCTTGCTTAGCTGCTCTAATGTTTGCCTACCTTATGTTGTGGAAATTGTTAAAATTTTTCCTTGTTGCAACTTGTGTCTGTTTCATCTTGTCTTCTCCCTGTGCACTTCCCATAGGAGAGTGGCTTTGTGTTTTCTTTACCCAGAATACAGCAGTTAAAACCCCTTAATCCTTCCTGGCCTTACACTGATCTTCCCAACTCTCAGCCACTGCTTGCTGCAGCCCCCTGGCAGTCTTGTGGTCCTCCACCAGACTCATTCCAGTACATGTGTGTATCTTCTGCTCAATAGACTCATACAGAGCCTGAGATGCAACAGGCCATCATTACTGCAAGAGCACACTGAGGACCATGTTGAAATTGTCTACCTACAGTTTCTTTTTAGCAAAGCTACTTTCCACTTGGGCAGTGCCCAACCTGTACTGTTGCATGTGGACAACCTGTCCCAGGGACAGGATTCGACATTTGCCTTGGTTGAACTTAATCTGGTTTCTGTCAGCCCACTTTTCCGGGTTGTCGTGGTCCCTCAGCCTTGCCATCCAGTGGTTCTCAGCTGCTCCCACCAATTTGATATAATTTTCAAACCTGGAGGGCATTATTTACTATCATCCAGACCATTAATAATGATATTAAAAAGCACTGGGCCCAGAATAGACCCTTAAGAGTTGCCACTAGTAACTGGCCTCCATCTGTCCTTCATACTGTTGTTCAGTAGTTCATTCAGATTTTTACCCACTTTGCAATCTATCCATCCAATTCATATTTCACTAATATGCCAGTGAGAAAACTCTGTGGAAAGCCTTTCTAAAGTCCAACAATATCTACTGCTGTCCCCTCATCTGCTGAGCCAGTCATCTCATCATAGGAGGCAGTGAGGTTGGTTGGGCATGATCTGCCTTTAGTAAATCTATGCCAGGTGTTCCCAACCACCTTCTTCTCCTATATGTTCCTGGTTGTGACACTGAGGAGGATTTGTTTCATACTATTCCCAGGGATGTAGCTTGGGTTGAAAACCCTGTAGTTCCCTGGAACCTCCTTCTTAACTTTCATGATGGTTGGTGTAAAGTTTGCATATTTCTAGTCATAGAAACCTCGGCCACAACAACCCCCAGCAGCGCTACAGGCTTGGGGAGGAGTGGCTGGAGAGCTGCCAGTCAGAGAGGGACCTGGGGGTGTTGATTGACAGCCGGCTGAACAGGAGCCTGCAGTGTGCCCAGGTGGCCAAGGAGGCCAATGGCATCCTGGCTTGTGTCAGCAATAGCGTGGCCAGCAGGGACAGGGAAGGGATCTGACCCCTGTACTCGGCACTGGTGAGGCCTCCCCTCGATTCCTGTGTTCAGTTTTGGGCCCCTCACTACAAAAAGGACATTGAATGACTCGAGCGTGTCCAGAGAAGGGCAACGGAGCTGGTGCAGGGTCTGGAGCACAGGTCGTACGGGGAGCGGCTGAGGGAACTGGGGGGGTTTAGTCTGGAGAAGAGGAGGCTGAGGGGAGACCTCATCGCCCTCTACAGCTGCCTGAAAGGAGGGTGCAGAGAGCTGGGGATGAGTCTCTTTAACCAAGTAACAAGCGATAGGACAAGAGGTAACGACCTCAAGTTCCGCAACAAAGGTTTAGACTAGATATTAGGAAGCATTTCCAGAACGGGTTGTTAGGCGTTGGAATGGGCTGCCCAGGTCAGTGGTGAAGTCCCCATCCCTGGAGGTGTTTAAGAGTCAGGTTGACATAGTGCTGAGGGATATGGTGTAGTTGGGAACTGTCAGTGCCAGGTTAACTGTTGGACTAGATGATCTTCAAGATCCTTTCCAACCTAGCTGATTCTATGATTCTGTGATGTTTCTGCAGAAGTGTATCTTGCTGCCTTCAAATCTCTCCCTATTTTCAACTGCAGGCTAGAACAGCCTTTCAAGAAATACTTAGATGGTCCTTTTAATTTTGTCTTATTTAAATATAGCCATCTATAAGTTAGTTTAAGGTAGTCTTTAGCCAATGGAGTGAGATAAGCACCTTTACTCATTCAGTTTTAACATCATTATCTACAAGAAAGGGGATAATTTTACCTCTAGAAACATGTCTCAATTTACTACAGACAGAACCTGTATGTGTATGTTATAATAGACATCAAGTTTTTAGACAGCTGAAATTAGTGTTAAACTGTTAACCAGAGTTTAAACACTAACTTTTGAATTCTACTCATAATTAAAATAAAATATGTGCTCAAGTTCTCTCCTGAATTGTCTTAGTTCCTTAGTAATGTCAGAGTAACAACTGTAGGTTTTCCTGTTTGGTCTGTCATGATAATAGTTATGCTGTTATTTCTGTTTAATTTGCAGGAATATGAAATAAGATTAGTTAAATAAAAGAAAATATTATTGGGGCCGATTCTGCTCCTCAGACTTCAAAACTCACTGAAGTATTTAAATGTATGTTTAATATTTTTGTTTCGTATAAAATGTATTTGAATGTACACTGAATGGCCAACTCTAATAATACCGGGAAACACTTTCAACAAAGTCATCCTTTTTCTGAGAGCTCAGAGAAACACTACCAAAATGTTTTTGAACAGTTTATAGGTAGGTTATTTTTAGTGAATCAACAAAGAAAGAAAACAAAATGACATAAGATTTCTTTCAGTGCAGGAAAAAAAAAATAATAATCTGTACAGTTAAGGTGTCTTAAATCTTATTTTCTTCTTTTGCACAGAACTGCTTCATGACCAAGGAAGCAGGAGAAGGCAAGGAAGGGGAGAGACTTCTCTAAATTTGTTTAGCAAAGTTCTTTCTACCTAGCTTGAAATTTCTGCAGCTTGATTTTTTTTTCTCTCTGCACACTCAGTAACTGCAATTGCAGTTACAGTCCTTGGGGATGGTAGGTTATCACAACTCTGAAAATCATGTTTGTATCCATAGGATATGTAAAGAAAAATAAAACGGATATTTTTTCCTTATTTTTTTGAAATTTACATCCTACTCTATGTGTAAATGCATCACTCCCTGGGCTTTTTGAGGCTATGTGATTAATGTTTGTGACATGATTATTGTTTATTACAAAAATAATCATGCACCCTAGACCTCACTAGATGTACAAAGTCATCAGGGACAGAAGAAATAGCTACTTCCAGAGCTTTTATATCTTGTTGGATCCCTATTCGGTTAAAACAACCAGGGAACAGATCTTGAGATGAAAACAATGAACTGGTTTGATGCTGAACCTTTGATGATATTGTCTCTATAGGGCTTAAATATGTAAAGTGGAACATGTTTCCAAAAGCCACCACAAGTGACTGAGTCAGAGGCTCTAGGGAATGACATCCAGTGAGCTGTTTCCATTGTGACGTTAATATACTGCACAATGCAGTCTACTTTTCTATATATTGAATGCTATGTGATTATATTAGTCTCATTTTCTCCTGGAGCTTCTTTTATTAAGTTGCATAAATCATGAGAGCACAGTAGCCATGAGTCACTTAGAACACTGCTTGTTCACCAAATTCATTGCAGGTAACCACAAGCTGTATGGTCACTTACTATAGGGGTTATTCTTGAAAGATGTAGCAGAGGATTTTTTGTTGTTTATGGTTTGCCTTAAATGTAAAGGCACTTATTTCATTAGGCTGATGTGAATAGCAAGCTAATGCTTCGTGGTCTATTAAAATCTCAGATTTGAGTGAGTCTTAAATGAGGGTACTCTCTTCTTTCTGATACTTTTGCAGAGAAAAAGAAGGAACACTTAAAAGTGTAGTCTTAGCATTTGATATTTTCCCCATCATCTCCCTTCTATTAGGGGTGTTGTTTCAACCTGACATCCGTGCATTGAAAAATGTAAATTCTGCTTTAATAACAATTGTATGTGCAACTGCTTGTGCATCAGGATGACAAAATATGGTGCATACTGTCCTATCTGAATTATCCTTTTTGTTAAGATTAAAATCAGTATCTTTGATAGCAACTAGTTTAATAATAAGGTTTCTTTATACAATGACATTAATGAGAAATCTAGCTTGTCTTTTTGGACTGAAAGTTAACTTAAGTTCCTAGACTATTTAAAACTAAGTCTACTAAATAAAACATGTAAAGAAATGGCAGATTCATAAAATATATAAGTTAAAAGGCCAGGAAAAAACATCTAATTTGACTAGCCATAAAGCAAAAGGTGAGTTTTGGGCAGAATTTAATTATGGTTTGAAGCACATCATAACCCTAAAACAATATCCTGTTCTGTAATAATTTGAGTTGGAAGGGACCTCAGGAGGTCTCTAGTCTAATCTCTTGCTCAAAGGCATGGTTGTCTCTGAGGTCAGACCAGATGGATTGGGTCTTTATTCTGCTAGATCTTGAAAATATCCCAAGGATGGAGACTGCATGTGCTTTTTGGACAACCTGCTCCAATGCTCTGCTGTCCTGATGGTGAAAAGTATCTCCTCATACCCAGTCTGAACCTTTCTTGTTTCAGTGTTTCTTGTCCTCCTGTTAAGAGCCTGCCTCTATCCTCTTGATTACTTCCTCTTCATACTGCAAGACTGCTGTTAATTCCTCCTTGAATTCTCTAGGCTGAACAAGTTCAGTTTCCTCTTTGTCTTCTGCAGGGTAAGTGCTTCGGCCCCCTGACCGTCTTGATAGCCCTTTGCTCAACATCCTTCAGTTTGTCAATATCTTGTAGCGTGATTCTGAAGTTTGGATATAGTATTCCAGATATGGTCTAACAAGTGGAGGGTGATAATCACTTCCCTTGCTCTACTGGCTGTGCCCCTGTTAATACAGCCCAGGAAGCTGTTGACCTTCTTTGCTGCCACAGCATACTGTTAGCTCATGTTCAGCTTTCTGTCAACAAACACACCCAGGAACTTTCCAGTAGATCTGTTCTCCAGCCAGGCAATGCCTGTACCTATGCAAAGGTTCCTTCCTTCTGAAACCCAGGACATTGCATTTGTCCTTGTTGAGTTTCATGAGGTTCCTGTAAGCTTATTCCTCCCAACTATCTAGGCCACTATGAATGGCAGTGCTGCCTTTGAATGGGTTCCTTCAAAATCTGACATTATCTGCAAATTTAATGACAGTGCATGTCAACCTTCCCTCCAGGTCATTGATAAAGATGTTAAACAACATGGTTCCTAGCAATGATCCTACTGTACTCCACTTCTTATCAAACTCCAGGTTTAATACACCCTGGTGGCCTGTACCAGTTGAAATCAACTACCACAGAATCCCTCAAAGTTTTCAGCTTTTTCCTGGGAACTGAGGCAAGAGAACCAAGCACAGAATTACAGTGGATCCATGCCAGTGCCATCTTACCTAGTTAATATAACCTTTCTACTGCTACACAATATTATCTTTCGTTGTTACTCTTTAGTAGCACTTGCTACTGTGCTTTTCCACTTTTGGATACTGGGAAATCCTGTTCAGCTGATGAGAGACCTGAATCACCAAATGTTTTTTTCCTAGACAGTGGTTCTCAGAGGGGAGTCCCCTGCCCTGTATGTCCTGCATTGTTTGGTCCCCTGGGCACTTTGTTCTTCTGCATTACCACACAATGCAGTGAGCCCAGATTTGGCAGCTCATTTTGCTGTCCTGTACCAGCCTTCTTCATTATTTAGTCTTCTCCAATTGTTTTCTTTTTCTCAGAATTTATTGTTAAATGATTTGATTCTTTGTTCTTGGACATTCATAAGAATGCTAAGTATTGAAGGGTCAAGAACCAGTGCTTTCCAGGCTGCACTAGAAATATACCCAGTCAGTGACTAAAAATGTTCATATTTATAATTTGCCCAGATTCTACTAAGCCTTATTTTTTTACTATTGATATCTTACCCCTAATTAAAAAGGATGATCATATTAAGTCAAATACCTTACGGAAGTGTAAATATAATAGTGGTAACGTATGATTTCTATCAGCTGAGCGTGATCTTGTTAATAGAGAATACAAAGTTAGTATTTTAAGATATTTTCACTAAGCATATGTTGATTGGCACTAATTTTATTACTTGTATTTAATTCTTTATTAATTAAGCTCTATATCATCTGTTCAAATTGCTTTGCCATGTATCAATATCAGACTGACAGGCTTATTATCCAGGTCATTCCCTTTCTGTTTTTAAAATATTGGCACAACATTAACCTTCTTTAGAACAGTTGTTAGAATGAGTCCTATAGTGACAAGGAAAGAAATTCTTTTTAAAGTAAATCTTTAAAAAACAGCATATGGAGTTAATAGAAGAAAATGTTACAGAATAAAGAACACCATGCAAGGAAATAGTAGAAATTGATAGCATTACCAAACCTGGTAATATGCATCATAACTGTTAGGGAAAAAATTGAGCAGATGAATACAGTAGTTAATTCTATTAACCTAACCTACAATTCAGCTTGTATTCCAGGAAAGGTGGCAAACAAACATTTGGAAAGAAAAGTCCAGAAACCTCTAAGGCTACACAATGAGTCACTGATTTGGTGAGCAGTTATTCAGAAAGTAGTCCTTTTTAAGTCAGTGAAACTCCCATGTCCGCATGGTTCACAGTCTGTTCTCTAGATGAAGGTAGTATCATAAATGATAAACACACATCTCTAATAAAGAGACCTTATGTGATATATTGGATATTTAAAGACTGAATTACATATTAGTAAAGGAGAAACCTGATATCTGTATTTTAATAAAACATCTGATCCTCATGAAACCATACTCCCAAGCTGATTAATTCAAACTGGCATATATGTGAATGCAATCATGTTGAGTGAACCTGGCTCAAGAATCATAAACATAAGGTTCTCATAAAATAATAGAGTATTGAATTTTTAGGGCACCATCTGGCAGTGATGTAAAAAGATCTGTTCTTGGTAAGTATTTATTTATTTGGCTTTACTTAATGACTTCATTAATTATTGGAATAAGGTTATTAAAATAATACTAAGTCGGGAAAAAGCTTTAGAAACTTCTAGGGAAAAATAAGTATGTTTCTTTTGATTGTCCAAAAACCTACTTAGGAATTTAAATCTAGGTCTGACAATGAGACTGAACCAGTTACATTCTAGGTTTGACATGTCTCATAGCAGACAAATACTGACAAATCTGAAAAAAAATAGGGAAAAGAATAATAGTGATTGAAGGCTGTAGAAAACAGATTTGTGGAAAACATTAAAAGGTCTAGTGCACTGAATTTGCATGAGAAATGTCTTAAGGCTCTACTGGGTAGTCATGAACTATTTAGAACCGTATCTGTCTGTGGCAGTGGCCAGTAATGGGGAAAATGGGAAAGATGATAAACACGTAGCTGTCATATAGTGGTACTTCCCTTATTATACCTACCCATCTTCTGGGATTCTGCATTCTTTAGCTTCCTTGATCATAGGTCATAACTTTACACTTACATTTGATAATCTTGCACTTTTCTTGTATGAATTTCTGGTATTGCTGTAACTTTGGCCTTCACATTCTTGCCCTGGTGTTGGGTAGAAAAAATAACCTTCCTTTGGTACATTTTAAATCTCCTGTTTGATTATTTTGATCTCCTGTTCCTTAAGTGTAGGAAATATAAATATTTTTGACTGCATGCTTTTACATATCTCTGTCTTATCACCTCCACTTACTTCTTTTGCAACCCTCCAGAAGGCTTACAATATTTAGGAAGAACTCGGAACTAAAAAGGCAAAATAATTTATTTACTTCAAAAGTAAGGTAAATTAAAAGTCAACTAAATGAAACTTAAGTTTCATAGCTGTAGAGTTGGACATTGTTGTTTTTTTTAATATAAAATTTTGATATACAATTTTAGAAAAAAATCTATTATGTTAAATTTATGCCTAGAAAGGTCCAGGACAGCAGGCATTGTCTGCAGTTCAGCAAATTGCAGTGTGTGCCTCTACACAGAGTAATATGAGCAGTGATATTTGTTAGGACTTAAAAGTTTGAATCTGCTGATACCACAACTTGAATGTGTTTCGAAAACAGTCAAGTTTCAAGATTATAATATCAGAGAAATTGAGAAGATTGATCTGGCTGTGAGTCCCCATTGTGGACAATGTAGTATTTTCCCTGGCAGCTTTTTGGATAGGGCTGAGTCCATCATGGTTTAAATGTTGCGCAGGGTGGGGGGCCTCAGCACTTCCAGCTGCTTCACTGTTTCCTAGATCATGACCCTGAGTTTTATTTTCCTTTAAAGCTACAGGAATTCCTCAATGATTTCTATTGTCAGGGACTTACGCCTAAGAATGAACTTTTCTTCAGTTCAGAACTTCTGTTTTCTAACTTGTTTGGGTTTAGATCAAATATTTTTTAATACCATTTCATTTAAAATGTTCATACCTTTTCAGCAACCAGATATTTCCCAAGTGAATTTTCTTTTTTTCATTTGGACAGGTTTTCAGTAGCTATAATTCTCTGCCCCTAATTAATATGATAGTTTGTATTTTTTTAAGATCCGATGTCCCCCCATACGGTAAAGGGTCTTTTTTAGTTATACTAAGAAGGGAAGGGTGAGGAAATACAAGAGTGGCTCCTTTGTGGCTCTTAAAAACCAGAATCTCTGTCTCATTCCCCCTGCCAGTATTTTCTGAATACTGAGTTGCAAATGTGGGCATTCAGGTGCTTAAATAACCCCCAAGCTAAACTGTAGACTGGAAAATCAGTGTCCCCCGAAGGCACAGGTAAAGTGGGAGAAGCCCTTGCTGGGCCTCTTGCTTATAAACTCTTGAGTTTCATGTGCCTCCAATATGGTTACAAAGGATCTTTCTTCAAAAATATATTCATTTCAAAATACTAAGGAATATGTGCTTGGAGTCGAGAGGAAGATGAATGGCCTTGGAGGATGAAGCAGGAGGATGGATGCCCTTCACTCACTGCATAGTCATGCTTTTCCAGGAGACACATAATATTCAGCTGAACTCTACTTGTGCTCAGGATCAGCTGTAACCTGGCAATTTTTGAGAGGCATGCAGTACTTCCAATGGTCACCACAGACCCACAGAAATCATTAAAGGTTGCAGCTGGAGCATGCAATGCTTTCCTGTGGGAGCTTTTCTCCTTCCTTTTTCTGCTCATCCATCTAAGGACAATGTGAAAGGATCCTTGAAAAGCAATTCTTGCAGAAATCTTGCTTCTGGTGCTGCTTTTTGTAGAAAGAAATAAGTGGGAATCTTTCCTTGCTATTTTATTTGATTATAGTAAAGGTGCAGCAGTATTTGCTTTGTGTTATCCTGTGCAAGTGTTTATTAATCTAAATAATGGAATTTCAGTTATCAGAAAATTCTTGTGCCTGCTTAAAGTGCTGGAGAAAGTATGAAGTCAGTATGTAGATACTAATTTTGGGGGACAGCTCTGGAAATATTTCTGGCTTACCTTAGCTCAGAAGTTGTCAGTTTTACTATTAGCTGATTTCTAAAATAGCCAAGGTATTTACAGAACTATTATATATCCTATTGAATTGGTATGCGTCTGAATTCTGTTTTGTAAAGAAAAGGGATCTTACTGCCCCATAAAAGTTAGTTTTTGCATGATAATTGGTGTTAAGTAACTAACATCTGCCTTAAGTTGGACAGTAAGGATAAATAACTAGAGGAAAACCAAACACATTAATGGTATAGATAAAAAGAAAAACCCTGGTCCATACCTTAATTGGCACTGCTGTGCCAGTCATAACATGGATTTAACCAGATGAGTTTGTTAATAAATTCCAGTTAGGAGAGTTGTTCACATAAGTTCTAGAAAAGGATGGTACTTCAGTTTTCCTTTTTTTAGTGCTTTCTTAGTGTAATAATACATCGGTGCCTTTAGATTAAAAATTCCTCATAATTTCTGTTGCTTAAAAATTGTTTCCTCTGCTTCACATATACTAATTCTTACGATATTCAATATATTGTTTGGATTTTTCATACTTCTTTTTGTTATATGGTCATTGCCATTTGTATTTTTGTTGATTGTGTTTATGCTTTCTGTTATAGCTTGTTATTTTTCCTGTATTTTCTTTTGATGATGTGGTTTTGCTTCTATTTTGAGTTTGGAAAAAATGTCTGCTTGACCATGGAACTATTTCTGCATGATTAAATTGTATCATGTCTTTTTTCTTGCCCATGGAAGATCCTGCACTTAACCTGGCTTTTGCTCACCTCTCGGTCAAAAACTGCATCATTTCATAGTGAGAAGAGTACATTAAAACACACAATAATAATAATAATAATAATTGTTAATCAAAAAACTGCATGTGTCTTTCTGATTGTGCCAGTGTTGTGGTATTCAATTATGCAATTTTCATTGGCATATTAATCATCTTTTCAACAAACAAGCCAGCGTTAATTAAAGCAAACCATGGATAAAGACATGTTGCCGGATCATCATTCCGTTTATCACAGCGCACAGGCTGGCCGTTAAGTAAATTCTGGACTGTGAGATGAATTTCAATGTTGGCTTCATCTTTTTTGTTGGAGTTTGAATGCAACTCATCTAACAACAACAACAAACTTCAGGCTTCATAAGAGAAAGATGAATTTATTTGTAATTAATGGCAAAAAAAAAAAGAAAGATAAAGTAGTTGTATGCTTATAATGGGAATTAGAGTATTTGGAACCAAACTACTTTTTAAAATTTCTTTCCCATTCCACTGGTCCCCCTTTTAGCCTATTTCAAGTGTCAGATCCCTGAAAGCAAGGAATAAATGAACCCTCATCTACCTGTATAAATATAGGCTTCATTTTAGCTTTTGAGTAATTAGTAAACTGATTGGTATTAAATATGCAATCTGTACAAAGAGAGAAAAAGAGACAATCTGTTTTACTGATACATGCAAGAAAGAGGTGGGAGGGAAATGCACTTGTATCTTTGAAAATAGCCGACAGTTTTTTGATGAACAATAGTTGCATGATAAATTTTTTAGACACCTTCCCCTTAGAAATGGCTTTAGCGTTGCAAGTGTATATAGTCAAGAACACTTGAATGTATTTGTAGGTCTGTTAAAACAAGTATTTGTAGGTTTTTCAAGTGTTTATAAGGCCATGAGCTTATGGAGGGAAGCACTGTATACTGCTATATGAATAGGTACTGCTTAGCATAATAATACTGGTTATTGTGCTTTTTAAGAGTTGTTACAGAGACTGTTGAGAGAGCAGCTGAAGGTTTAAGGGTTCCATTCTTCATTTTATTCAGTTTGTGTATTGTTTTATTTGAACAGAAATACAATTTAATGCTTCTACTGTGCATAGTACATGCTCCATCCAACAGAGACCACTGACTTTGGCACAGAGTGGTTGTTCCTTGTTTGTTTCTATCCTGAACTCTAGACTGATGGGCTGTCTTCAGAATTATTTTTCATAAGTACTTTGGTCTAAGTTCCTTCAAGCACAGGTTTACAAAGGTGTTGAATGAGTTTTAACAGAAAGGTTTATTTAGTATGTCTGCTATGGAAAATATATGGAAGCATTAGTGAGGTATGTGGTCATGTCTCAAATCATCTTAAGAGGGTCTGGGATAGCAGTCAAAAGTGTGCCTTCCTGGATGTTCATAATAATCTGTCATTTTACCTAAGTAGGTGTCCCTATATCTTTGTGATAATCAGTTCTCTAAGCTGCTTTGAATTAGACTGTCTATACCTGAAACTTTACGAGAATACCCATGCTTCCTGAGAAATGTAGAGAAGTTTGATTTGGGAAGAAGAACTGTTGTTTAGCTAAATAATGATGGGTTTAATGTAAGTTAGGTGTGCCTAAGTTAGGAAAGAAAGAAAAATTAGATCAGTAAGGCTTAATTAACCTCCATAGCTCTGTGATGCCCCAGTTAGATTATTTCTGTAACTTGGGATAGTACATGTTCATGCTACCTCAACTACCTCTGTCCCACAGAAAGACTATACAAAGTAGATATGCATTCAGAAAGGCAAAATACAGTCGTCACTTTGGAAGAAAGTCAGCCTAGGGTAAAACTTTTGCCTTCTTTTAAGTTATTGCGTGTGTTGCTGTTTTAAATATATCAGCCTACATAGTCTATCAAACTTGATCATCCTGCATGCACTTAGTCTATTAAAACTGCTGACAGATTGTGGTCTTCAGAGATCCCTTATTTGGATCAGCTTTGCTTCAGTTAAATCAGATCTGCTGTATAGGAACAGAGTGCAATACACTGAGTATTTTACAATTCTACTTTAAATATATAAAATCCTGTTTAAAATCATAACCTAAGCGCGTTAGAAAAATAACACCATATTTCAGATAAAATGAGTATGTCATAAGGTATTCTAAAAATATTAAGTGTATAATGCATTCACTTGTCTTCCACTGTGTTGTTTTTGTTTGGAAGCACGAGTCAGTTTAAATCTGTTTTAATGTATAAATCAATGAAATGAAGCTCATTATTTTTCATAACTCAGTTCTTATTATAAAGGGGCTGAATATTGTCTGTAGCTCTAATAAAATATTGTTGAGGAATAGCAAAAGTTTCATAGGGTTAAAATGGATTCTGGTTAGACTGGCTAAATCATTAAATTGTTTCATAATTGGTTAGAGGTACATACTTGGAAATGAATTCTACCTTAAGTACTATAGAGGAGTATAAGTGCATATGTCATCTTGTGGACCTTGAAGTGTGAACTCAAGCCTTGCTCTCCACTCATCTTGACAGTGACCTGCTGCTGACCCAGCTGTAAACATGTACCTGGCCATTGAAACTGGGAGTCAACATGGTTGGATATGATACTGACTGAATCACGTCTCTCACTTGCATTATGCTGATTACAGAAAATTCAGTGTCAGTGTCATATTGATGGCTGATGTAACCAGCATAGATCTTTGCCTTTCTTTGGTGTGCTAGATTATCAAAGAAAATTTATGTTTGCACTGCAGATCCCCATGGCTTTGAGGATCTCTCACCAGAAGTTCTGTACTAGGTACTATGCTTATAAAATGGAAAATATAGCAGCATTTTGTATTTTCAGAAGCCATTAATCTGTGGATTTCATTTTAGCATATGAGATCCATGAGCAGTCCGAAATCTCCCTCACTGCTTTTGAATGTTGTGAGAATGGAACAGAAAAATAATTTTAAATTATGTTGGTGTTCAAACATGTGTCTGACAGTAAAAATTGGAAAACAGTATAATGCTGTTGTTGCTTTGGTGATAGAGGCTACCAGACTAAAATGCTATCTATTTACCTTGCATTTATGCCTAGGCAGGGTCATATTACATTTTATTATTTACTGCACTGTTAATACTGACTAGTAAAGATCATCAAAACTACTGGTGAATCTAGGACTGCTGCAGCTCCTTTAGGTTTTCAGCAAGAATCTGAGTAGCAGTCAATCAGAACTGTAATTAATAAGAAGTGATTTAATACAATTGTCACTTATTAACATATAATGTCATTAATATCCACATCATTTATTGTAACAGTATCCTGCACTAGGTCATATACAGCTCAGGGAATCTGGTTCGCATGTACAGTGCAGAAGGACTGTCAAGTTTGGAAATGTTTTTGGAAATGCCAGCAGTTACAGCTTTTAAAGGAATTTAGGAAAATTGTGTTGCATAATATAGTACATTATTGGATAAAAAGTAACTTTTATGGATCAAATATGTGCAGTCTTAGTGTGGTGTGAAACGGTTTTGAGTCTTTCTGATACAACAAGGTAACAAAAATTTGTCTTAAGAGTTTTATGAGTCTGCTACAAAAACGGGAGCAGTGTAAATACCATGTAAACACTTCACCTTCTCATAGTATTAATAAATAGGAAAATAAAGCATGTCCCTTTATCTTTTTTTGTCATAATTGGCATTAGTTTATTATTTGAAAACAGCAAGCAATGAGTGCTTGTTAGATATCATCAATTGGTCACAGATGTGTAAATATATCAGTTCTCTGCACAGAAGAAAATTATTTTACCTCAGTTCACCGAGAATAATTTTGGGGTACAAATATAAATACTTTGTTCTTCCTTTGCCCCATACCCTTTGTAGATCTGTGCAAACAGCAAAAATAAGGGAAATAAATGAGTGCAAACCATTAATAAATCATTCGTGTTTTACAGTGGCTTCACATTTCACTGGCGTATGCCTCCAAAAAGGGCAGCAGCTGCAAATCAGGTGTGTTAATCTCACACAGAGAGCTTGGGTACTTCTACCTTCTGGATCATTCATTCATACAAAATGCAGACAGAGTAAGACACTTACTTATACTTTTTCGTCACGGTTTCATCATATGTGTCAGTGTAAGATATTCCACTGGTACAGTTTTGCAGTGTACATTTTAAAAGGTAAGTAAGAAGTAGTGAAATGAGAACTGGCATTATTTTTAACATAGAAACAGAAATTCATCTGTCTCATTGGGAAGGAGGGGTTGTGGCTGAAAGTGCTGGGGACAGATGAAATTAGTCTTGACAGTTAGTGAGGAAAGAAATTTCATTTGCCTTTCCCTTGCCCAGACAGTCTGTTGAAAGGATAAAAGGTGCCTCCTGTGGGAGTGTTTCTATGTATAATTTCATCCACCTGTCCTGTGTGTAACACAGTTAGTTCATGAGATCTTTGGGTGATAATATGGGACATTATTCATTTTCATAGCAGCAAGCGATGCCTCGCTAATGAAGTCAGAGAAATAGTCTTCAAAACCAAAATAAAACCCCGATCCTCAAAACCTCATTGAGTGTGCAGTATGCGAGGCAAGTAAGAGGATATCACTTCTTCAGAGCAGTGTGTGTGTAGGACTAGGAGGGGCAGGACCTGGTTCAGCTTGGTTGGGTTGAACATTGTGTGGATCTGGAGACATTCTTACAACTATCCAAAGCGTGCAGGAAGAATGTAAGGGGTTCAGTGTGATGTGAAAGGCTCGTGGAGAAAGTGCTCTGGGGTGAGGTGCAGTGCCTTCTGCCTTCCTTTTTTCATACATTTATAAAGATTTCCTGAAGCACCATCGATTTAGGGTCTGGCAGTTAAAGCCTGAAGGACAATTTCATACTTTCTGCTATCCTGCCCTACATTCTTTCTGGATTAGTTCAGTAAAATTATACTCTGCTTTCTGGGTCATTTCTGTTTTATTCTTTGTGTATCAGGAACAAATACCCAGGTCTATTTTTAAATATTCTCATTTGGCATAAAAGGTGCATATACACCCTTTCTTTAGAACTTTGAGGGTAAAGCAGTGCTATCTTGATCTACTATTAGTTAAAGCATTATACTATGTGTTTTCACCATTGGAACACACAGTACGTACACTGTTACTAGAATTAGAGAGCGTGTAAGTCGTTATTCTTTATGTAAGAACAGGTGATGTAAGATGTCCTTAAGGACTAAAGTGTGCTTTTTTTCTTTTTTATACTGCTGGTTTGGTACAGACTCTCTATTTTTCCAGTATTCACAAAGATACATTTTGTGTATTTTTTCAGTATTCACAGAGAGAACTAAAAGGTGGAAATTTTAACGCAGGCACTAATTCTAAGTTACTTCTCTTTTTTTGAAGGCAGCTTTATACACATTCAGGTATGAGTATGTGGTATCTTGCATCTGCCTGCTTTCTTCTTAATAGATAATGGTGTTTGATTACTGCTGTGCTTCCTGGGGAACCCTTACTTTTGTCTGTTTAAGGTCTAGGACATGTCTTTGCACCCAGAGCAGTCACTGCAGGTGTCGGACAGCACACAACAGCAAAACAAGGGGCACGTCTGGAGCAATTTCATTAAGCATGGTATTCCTATCCAAATTGCAAGGTGTCGAGCATGGTGGGGTCAAGGTGGATGGAAACGGAGCGACTGTGCAGCCTGCCTTACCCCTGCAGAGCCCTACAGCCTGCCTTAGTGCAGCCGCAGCCCGCCCTGCTCGGAGGTGACGCCTGCTGCAGCCAGGGCAGGCGTGAGGCCGGGGGGCCTGTGGGGCCTGCCTGGGCCTCAGACCCGCGTGGCCATGGAGTCCGGCGCCTGTGGGGCCCAGGCGGCTGTGGGGCCCAGGCACAGCCGGGGCAGCTCCCGCCTGTGGGGCAGCGCACCACAACAGCTTGGGTGCGGTGGGAGCTGGGTCACCCGTGGGGCTGTGGGGTTGGGGTGAAGGGGCCACAGGGGAGAAGCAGAAGTGAGTTATGGCACTGCAGGAGAGACAAGTTTTCCTGCAGGAGGGAGGGAGGAGGAAGGGAGGAAGGGAGGAAGGGAGGAAGGGAGGAAGGGAGGAAGGGAGGAAGGGAGGAAGGAAGGAAGGAAGGAAGGAAGGAAGGAAGGAAGGAAGGAAGGAAGGAAGGAAGGAAGGAAGGAAGGAAGGAAGGAAGGAAGGAAGGAAAGGAAGGAAGGAAGGAAGGAAGGAAGGAAGGAAGGAAGGAAGGAAGGAAGGAAGGAAGGTCAGTCTTCAATATGTAGAAGCTCAATGGCAACTAATAATAGGAGAGAGTCTGGTTTGCTGCAAGGGGAGAATGAGTTTAACCATTAGCTGTGCAGACCTCTTGAGCTTGGCCGTCACTTCCAGCGGGGAAGTATCTCGCTTCATGCAGCGGAAAATCCCATCTGATAGCACAAGAGGCCCTTTTAGGTGCTGCTTTAGAGCACCAGTCCGACCAGTAACACACAGTTCGCTGAATCACTAATTCCAGTTGGAAAGTTATCTGCTGTCTCTAGCAGTGAAATCCTGAGTGATAAGCGAAGAGGCTCATCTGCTGGTAGCAGAGCCTCCAGTTTATCAGTGTCTGACCAGCTCATAAATCAGACTAGTGTCTGGTTTTATTTTGTTTTATCAAAATTTATTTCTATCATTGTAACAGTTAATACTTTAATAAGAGAACTTAGCTGGGAACATTAGGAAGTTAGTTAGAGACATTTTGCAGGCGCTTTTTCCCTTGTCAGTGACAAGGTAAGGTAATCCTATACACAGGCTGCTATTGTGAGATGAGAAACTGGCCTCCTTCACTGCCAGAGACCAGATGCACCTCTCTCTATCCTAATCTGTAAACGACTTAAAGGAGCCTTATCTCGGGGCTCTTCTGCTTCATTTCATGCTTGATTTACTTTAATTTGTCTGATAGGGCACAAGGATTTGGAGACGGCCCATCTTTCTGCAGAAAATGTTCAGATTTTTTTTTCCTTGGCATTGTTGTGTTGGGGGTTTTGACTTTTTTTATGTGGAGGAAATCTTGCTCCAGTGCAGCAAGCTGCTTGAGTGTGTTTAGATTTAAGCTACCCCAGCAGAAAAGAGTTTGTGAAGTGGTATGATTGTGTGATGGGCCACATTTACATTGAAATCACATTATACGATATATCTGGACTCCTGAAGGGAGCAGTGCAGTGGAGCGCTTGTGCCCACAAGATACTTTGAAAGGGCTATATATAGTGGCAACAATTGATACGAGATTTTACAGGAGACTTTATAAATATGTAAATGGATGTTATCTGATTGGGTTCTTTGGCTACACATCTGTACCTCAAAGGAAGTGGAGCTGTGAGAACTACCAGGAAAACAGTAGTTTGCATTCTAAGTGAGGCTGAGAAATAGAAATGTCTCACAGGTTGACAGCAGGTCAGGGTGGAGGTGCTTTGCATACTTTGGAGGTAAGCCTCTTTGATGTGAAAGCGATCTCTTACTTCCACCAGAAAGGTAGAATTACCACGAACAATTTTCATTTGTTTTATAACATGGCTTAGATCGGGAGCCATTGACCTTTAGCATTCCTTGTTATTTCTTTAAATTGCTTATGTGATATGGCACTGGGGGGAATTGCCTTTACGTTTTTTGCATTTTAAAAAATGTACTTTCAGTGACCCATGGGAGAGAAAATAAAGTCTTTGGTACATTGATCCCTTGATTAGTTATTTCCTAAATGAAAATGGAAATACTATTAAAGCAGTAATAATGCTATGTCTTAATAGTTGAGGAGTCAATAAATGGCTCCCATGTGCTTCATTAAAGTTCTTAATGAAGCCATTTTTGATAGCTGAACTTTACATTATCTCTGCTTTAGTCAGATACTTTTTAGGGGGAAGGAGGCAGTAATTTGATGGAAAATGGTTTTCTTGTTCACTCTAGTAACTATATTACTAAAATCCTGTGTATCATATCTTTTTTATAGGGTTATGCAAAACCCATCAATCATAAATACAGTTATTTGTAGCTGTACACAGTGGATATTTTTTTTTTTCTGGCAATTCATTTGTTTTGTGTATTTATGTTATGGCATAACCATACGTTAATAAAATGTAGCAATTTTTCAACACAGTGTTTCATGTTGCTACTTGCAGGATGTTCTAAGTATTTCTGTGCAGCCCCACTGCAGTGGCAGCCTCCTCTTTCCTTTACACCATTATTGCAGCAGTTCTTGGTCATTTAATTTCTCCCTCGTTGCGCTGGATTACTGGCCCTGACTGAACCCTTTATATTTTGACAGGAAGGATTTAGAGTCTCTGAGATGAACACACCATTCAGTGATGAGCTAAAAAAGGGTGAGAAAGGCTTGTGGGTTCCTCTTTTGCCTTTTACGATCTCTTCTACAAGTAGTAGAGTGGATTCCATGTATGTTCCCTTACACAATAAATACGAGGAGGGAAATCTGTGTTAAGTGTTGCAGTCCTTCCTAATGGGGTCTTCACCACGGTGAAAGCTGTTTGCCTGGATTGCTTGGGCAATATTATATTTATTGTGTTATCATAGCTAAGTATAAAATTAATCATACATGCAAATAAATAATAAACACATTACAGCTGTACAATCTCTATTAAACAAAGCTAGGAAAACTCTATTCTCTTCAGTTTTTGAAACAGATGGTGTAAAAATCAGATGGTTTTGGAGTCATAAAAGCAAAATATGAAACATGAAAATACTGAGTTATTTCCTCTGTGATACTGGCCAGCACCCTGATGCCCTATTCTGGGTGTTTAGGACCTGGTTTTCACAGGTAAAGGGCTTCACTGGTGAATTAGAAACATGTTGGAAGTCAAGTTCTAAAGTCATGCCCAACCCGAGCTGCACAAAACTGAGAGGCTTTCAATTAGGTTTGATATATTGTTTTTATTAACCGTGAAAGAAGGCTAGTATTACCTTGATATCTTAAACGTGAAGGTGTGATGCTTTATTCATTTTTATCTTTCCAACACTTTAAAATCTTCAGGTAGAAAACATATAGTTAATAAATACATTATTAGAACTGTAAATATAGAATATAATCCAGCATGTGTACATCCTAGTTAACTGTTAGATAAATATCTAAATGTCCTAATGAAGGTAGTGTATTGAAAGGCACATATGTAAATTTCTATTTTAACAATTGAATTTTAGTAGGTACATGCTATTCCATAACATTTTCTTTGGCTGAACACATTTACAGTACTGTAAAAGAGGATTCTTTCCATTTCCATTTCTAGAAACATATTATTGATCCAACTAATAATAACTGAGAAATAAGTGAACATAAATAATAAACAGAAATAAGAAAAGGGTAAAAAAGATGCTCAGAAAAACTTGAATATCTAGAAGATGAAATTAAAATGAAAGATTAATTAAGATGAAATTAAGATAAATTAAGATGAAATTAAAAAAATCAATTCCACAGACAACAGGCTTTTTAAAATCTTTTTATCTTTTTCATAAAATAGACTATGTTGGAAATTCATAATAATCTAATATAAATCAAAAAGATCGTTAAACTGGTTTTGAATTTTTATATTAATAATGCTGTATGGTGCTTCCAATATAATCTCAAGGTCTGAACAAACTGAGTCTGAAGAGAAGGCCAAAGGAGCTGCGTGTATCTAGTCCACCCTGAGGTAGGTACTCCACATAGAGCTGTTGCATAAAACCATCCTTCTCCATTTAGGCGAAAGAATTACTGACACCATTTTAGAGAGGGGGAGATGGGTGGCTCCCAAAGGTAAATGCCTTATTGACACTTAATATGTTGCAGATTACATGACACAAAAGGGGCTACTGCTTCTCTAAGGATTTTTGAGGATATTCTTCATAAATGTTTCAAAATGCTGGTTTTACAGTGCTATACTGAATGTATTCTTTTCTTCTGAATAATGTTTCAGACTCAGATGTATTCTTAGTTGAAGTCAATGGGAAGACATCTGATCAGTTGGCTTAGTTCAGTAGGTTTTACCAATAGGTAAGTATTTATAGTAAATATATTTAAAATATAAGTAAGAAAGCAGGAGAGATCTTGCTAACATGAAAATTCATAAATGGTAAATTAAAATTTTCATCAGATGGAAGTAGCTTCTCATATAAAATATTTTTCAAGGCTTTTTCTTTGAATCTCAGCCTCTGTCTCTACTGATATTTATGGTTTCACTAAAACGTTCAGGTAGAGAAATACCTGCCCTCATAAATCATTTGCAGATAATACTGGTTCAGACGCTCTCTGTCCAAATTGATAATGGATATCTGATTCAAAAGAAATGTCTCGTTTCTCAAAAGTTCTATGGAGGATGCTGGAAGATGGTAAAGCCAAAAAAAAAAACAAAACCAAAAAAACCTGAACCAAAAAAACCCAGCAATAAAACCACCCAAAAAAACCCCAAAACAATCCTTTTTAAATTTCAGCTTCACTATTATCTGCTACACTAGTTACAAAAGTTGGCAACAGAGTAAAGCACATAACGACTGTCTGATTTGTGTTTTTATAATTCAGACCACTTTCAGAAGGTTGAATTGATGTTTCTATATTGAGAGACTTTTGCCAAATTGAGAAATATAAATGCATTATAAACGGCAAAACCCCCCAGAAAGTCTCCCAGTTTGGAGCAGCGTGGAGTCCTCCCACTGCACTGTTTTGCTGTTAGAAATGGAAAATGCACATGGTTTCTCTCTTCCTTTTTTTATGTTCATAATTTTTTTTTTTTAGTTTAACTTACTAAATTATTTATAATTTGGGGCAGAATTATTTATTTCTTATTTTCTTTGTTTTATTTACTCTTGCTGACATCTCTTGCTTTTGTACTCGTATTCTGAAACTCACTGGATGTAAGACCAGAAATGGAATAAATTCAGATGCTTAATTAGCACAGAAGAGATTGAATTTTGAGGAATTTTAAACTTATCTTACTGGGGTCCCTGTTTTGGGAAAGCTTTGGCTTGAGTTTAAACTTTTGGGGTTTTGTTTTATTTCCTTACTTGCCAATAATTAGTTTCCAATGCGACATCCATAACCTCAGAAGAAGCAGTCAGTCAGGGCCATGCACAGGAGATTAGTATCATCTTTTTGGGGACTGGGAGAAGGAAGGACTGCAGGGAAGGGGGAGTGGAAGCATCGCTTGAACTGTGTCACACCTTGGGAGCACAGGTTGGCCCCTATAGATGACAGTTACATAGTACATTCATAGGACAGCCAAGGGCAAATCTAGGATGTGGTCTGATACCTTTAAAGTCCTTCCTGGTATTTGTGAATTCACTGTGCAGTCTGTGTGTTAAAATTAGAGTTTAACTTCAGTTATGATTTAGATACAATGCTTACATATTTTGCTTATTTTGTCCTCCGGAGGCCCAAACCTCTATAGTTTTACACGTCTCGCATGCATAACAAATTGAAAGTATGTGTGTTGATTTGCTGGAAATGAATGATGCACTAAATTCATGCAGATTCCTTTGTATTCTTATAACCACAAAACTAGTATGAGCAGAGATGAAAAAGTAGGTGGAGTTGGCCCTGAAAGAGGTGCTCAAATCTAAACAAGCTGTATGAAATAGCATTGTCACAAAGGAAAATTGAAAAATACAAAAACATTTTCATGCTTCAGAAGTGGTTTTGTTGCAGGTAAATGTTGCTGTACAGTCTAAAGCATGCTTTAATTGCCACAAGTTTCCTTGTCTCTTAGATGCCTGTGTCCCAAAGCATGCTTATCACACAGAGATTTTAAAACCTTTCCGTTGGTCAGTATTTAGGGATTGACTCACAGATACTGGGCATTTCTTTTGTAGAACTGTTGCTGAGCAAGATGTTAAGATGATGTAAATCAGCATAGAACCTTTTGTCTGCTTTGCTTTGATCTAGTTATAACTCTGATTTGTACAAGCTGATGATTTAATTCTGTACTCACAAAAATAGTGGCTAAGAGTAAACTTGTTGAACTACAAAGCAATGGTGTATGGATGAGCAGAACATGACACCGTTCAAAGAGAACAATCATATCCTGCAGTCTTGAATATTAAAAGGCAATAACAAGATAAATAGCCCTGTGTACTTCCTGGCAGCACTTTATTCCATTTTTATGTTTGAGTGATTCCGTTAACCTCACTGGACTTTTGTTTTGTATGAGTGAAAACAAGAAGGCCAGTTATGTCACTGGTGAAAATGCAGCTTTTTGAGTGTGTTATAGAAAAGCCCATATTTTTTTTCATCCTTGTGCTATTTTAAAATTTAGGAAAACTCCCTTACTATGGAAGTAATCTATATTTATCAGACTATCTGCACAGCACAGGAGAAATTACTTTGTTTCAGGGATTAAATTTGTAATTGTTTTAATGATGGCTGAGGGCTCTTACCATTTGGTTAGCTGAATAAATATCAATTGGAATTCAATTTGTGAAATAATGTCTGATTCCCCACATGAAAGAAGAAAAAGTAATTTGATGACAGTCTTGCCAACCTGTTTCCACTTCAGGTGGTATCTTCCAAGTTTTTGGGTCTCATTGTTCACCTCAATGCTTGTTTGTTTTCCATAGTACAAATAGTTTCACCAAGTAATATTAGAAACTTTCTAAAATTATAGAGTGCTATCTTATTCAGCTATCTTTGCAATTATGATACAGAAATAATGCATCAGCAACTTTCTAAACATAGTATGCAGTGGTGACACGAGTTAATTGAACAGTTAGGAGATAATGCAGTATCATTGACACGATTTACTATGTAATTACCATTGTTTCCAGTGGAGTTATCATGTCGCTACCACCTAATATCATATGTTATTTTGTGATAACTGTGAAATTAACTTATCATCCTGTTTTGAGAGACTCTGTTGGTCTTAGACCAACCACACTCCACCAAAGTTAAATATAAAAGCTCGGTAATAGACTGACCTGCCCACCAGCTCTGGAGTGTGGCAATTAAATGATAGGTCTTATATGAAAGCTTTGAAAGAATATATTGCTAAATTCATTTCATTCAGAGTCCTGAACAACTTAACTTCTAAATATTCTTTCTTGCTTCAAGCATCTATCCATCTGAATGAATCTGGCGGTGTTTCTACAACACTAGGAGAAATATTATGTAATTCAGCAAAACATTTGAAAGTCTTATATTTAACATAAATATTTTTTCCGATTTGTTTTTTTATTGTGCAGTGGGGAACAAAAATGTTTATATAGTAATAGCATACTTTATTCACCTTATTAATTTATTCAGTTTCATAATTTAGTTATGATCAGAGCTTTTCCATTCATCATTCAGGTAATGATTTGGCTGGAATTTCATCTCTGAAAATGTTAAGAATTTTTGGAAGGTTCCCAAAATAATGAAAAAATCAGCAAAAACTTGAAGAACTGTGGCTGTCTCTTTTAATTTAAGTAGAAAGGAATAAGAAAATAGAAATGTGTTCTGGTTTATTTTACTTTGTTTTTGTAGATACCTGTCTCCAGATGAAAACTTTGGTAAATAGTTCAAAATCTGTAGCGTACCTTCTCACCCCTTACTTGTGCAATTGAAGCTTAAGGTGACAATTCAGGTTCTGTTATCTGCTGCATATTGTGATGAGTATTTACATAAACATATATCCTGTGTTTATGCATCTAAAAATGATCTTGAAGCAGTCAGTTTTATTATAATTAGGCTTGTCTCAGGTTTTTCTTTTTTTTTTTTTTTTTTTGTTAGAATGAAATGTGGTACATTTCAATATAAGTGAATAATTTGCCATTTTATTTTACTAGAGTTCTCCTTGTTCACATAATGTGTCTTTTTCCTCATTGACTCAGCAAATGCATTAACATTAGCAGTCAAGACAAACCATTTGAGCTGTTAAACACATTGTATGTAGGAGTATCAGAATAACCTGAGGGGTCCAGTAAATTCATCTGCCATTTCTGGAAACAAGATTTTTATTTGTTTTCATGAAATAAGTTAAGTTGGCTGCTTATATCTGAATCTGACTTTCATACTACAGGGCAAATAAAATATGTGAGTACTAATGAGGGGGTCTCCAGAATATTGCACCCTGTTATCTTCTGATATGGTAACTTAGTCTCATGTACATTTAATTCTACTGAACCGACATTGGTTATACTAATTAGCACCAGACTTTGAATGCAAATATTTTCTCTCTTATTCAACATAAATTAAAAGAGTATATTTCTCGTTTTCTGTTTACATTGTGGGTTTGGTATATTGATATGGAAGTGTTGTGGAATTTTGTGTATGTCTGGAAACATGCCTCTACTTAAAGTCCCCTCTACTGAATGCTCTCTAGTACACAGTTCTGGTGCTCGTACACAATTGCGTGCTTGTGTATAGTTTTGCTGAATGAGCATTGTACAGTAAATCAACTGTGCTGTTGTGCTGGAGATTAATATTTTTAAAAAAATAGGGAGCAAGAATACCTAGGCAAGAATACTAAATGTCAGGAGAGAGTCAGTGGTGCTTTGTAGCTAGTAACAGAAAAATTATTTTAGCAGTTTTGCGCTAACATGCTAACCTTTACTTTCCGTGTATATTAGGTAAGAAAAAGCTTTGAGAAGACTGTAGTGCCTTTCTTACAAAGTGCAGGATTTTCTCTCCACATCAGTTTCAGATGGTATCTGTGATCAAAGGGACATATACTGTTCATATGCTTCCTCTGTACTTCAGAACGAGGGGTGACCTGGAGGGTGTATAAGTGCCCTTGTGTGGTTGCCTGGAAACTTTGGCCCACACAAGTGTCAACTTTCTTTCATGGTTATAAAGGAAGAACTGAGCCTCACAGAGAGCTTTAGTCTTAGAGAAAAAAGGTCCTTGTGTGTTTTAAAACAAGTGTCTCACCAGGAGATAATGGTAGAGCAGTGGGTTATAAATGATGTATTTTGTTCACTTCGCCTTGATAATGGCACAAGGGAAAAAAAGTTCATCGCTCTCTTATCAAAATACTGTGACATTTCTCCTTCAACTGTAAAATTTCCTATCACATTCCTCTGCTGCAACAGCAACTAAATTTACTCGATTGTAGAGACTACATAATCTCTCATCAAAAGGTGTCTTTTTTATTCCTTCTTTTCTCCCTACTTATACTTCAGGAGAAGCACCAAGGTTGCTAAAATCACTGTTTTTACAATAAACTAAATTTGCTTTTCAGGAGTTTGTACATTAGCTAGTAACTCTATGCTATGCCATGCAGTCTTTTTTTCTATCTTGGTCAAAGGCAGTACACTGTTTTCCATTGTCATGTCTTTTTACACTGATTACATTCATTCTTGATGATGTATTTTTAATGAAGCAAATCAGAAAGGAAAGTGACTACTAATTGTTAAAGACCAAAAGCACTGAAAACAGTTGAGCTTCTCTTGAGTGATGACTTATTTTCAGTAAGTACAGATTGCTGTTTGATACAAGAAATGACATTTTTTTATTCCTGCAAACACATATCTTTCTGTAGCATTTCCAGCTTACAAAAGTGCAGATCTGTATGTTCTTCTCAGGGAAACATGTCCATTTAAGTTTTGGTTTGCCATCTGCCCAAAGTATGGCGCTCAAACTGCACATCTCTCCAGTTTGTAAGGTTGCCATTCCCTTGGATGGGAATGGCTGTGCAAACGCAGTCGTACTGTTCAGGGCCTGTCTCCTAAATGCCCATTCAAAGCCAGCTGAAGTAAATGGGAAGTGACACCAGTGAGTTTTGGATAAATTATGCCTTTGTCCAATCCAGAGAAGCAGCATACTGCTACATGTAGCAGACTGTGTTTCATCTGCAAAAGTTGGTATGAAACAAAGGTGCAATCACTTACAAAACTATGGAAAACTATTACAAGGGACTTTTCTGTTTCCATGACTGTAATGGCAAACATCGCAAAATAAACTATGTAAATCCAAAGTGTATGTTCATTTACATGTTGAGAGTTATAAGTATAATGAAACTAAGGGTAGTGAAAAATCAGTAATGAGAATTACAGCTTCGTAAACCAAATTCTCATAGTGAAAGTTCAACCATGCAGCTTTTGACTAATATTTTGCCCATATCAGTTTCTAATATGGAATATTATAGAACTACAACATATTGCTATGTAACAAAAATGTGCTGCTAAAATGCAAAGTGAAATCTCAAGATGGAAACACATCTAAGAGAAAATAACAGCTTAGTGTGCATGTGGAGGGTAGCCTAGAGTCAAGACCGCAGGCACAAAAATATTTTGTTTCTTCCCACAGAGCAAATATTGAAGAATAGTTATAATGCTAATATAATGATTGACTCCTTACAATGGATCCTGCTCAGAGTTATAATGTTCTCAGAACTAATCTCCAGAGACATCTAGAGGATATGTGACATTCCCTGTGGGACTTGGAGCTGTGTACTTCAATAATACACTTCTAATAATAATTAAAACCTCCCATATTGATTATGAGAAACTGCCCTAATACCAAATGATGATGTGGATAAAATCCCTGTATGTGTGTAACTGGGTTCTGTGCCTGGCCTGCAAATGTTCTGTTTCAACCAGCTGTAACTTTTTTAATATTTTAGAGAAGAATCTAATACTGACTGGATTATCCTTTGGGAGAAATTACAAGTGGAGTAATACAGGGATACCAATGTTTTATGATATATGTGTTGACTGGGGATTAAATTGGGGATAAGTGAAAATTCATTTGATGTTACTTACTTCTCTTTCACAGTCACATGGTAATCTATTGGAAGATATATTGACTTTAATTATAGTCTTTTGAAATACAAGCTTATGGATGGACTGTTTGTGAAGTACATGTCATTGTTTTCATACTTTTCAAGAGAAGCCACAACCATCTGTTGCGTTTAAGAAGCTGCAAAGGGTATTTTTCAGCAAACTGCACTTTTTTTAACAGTACAACTCAAGAAAAGCTCTTGGTTCAAAAATTTACTTTTTTTTTTTTTTTTTAGTTGAAACTGTGAGATTACATATTGATTGAATTTTTATTTGCATTGGAATGATCAGTGAAAACACACGGCATCCCCGAGAAATCTCCCATCCCTTTGTACAAATAGTATTTGTTTCACAGGGCTGGGGTCAGTGGTGCAGTGCATTCACATATTAATCAATAAATGTATGCTTGAAATATTAATCTCTAAATGTATACTGAGATCAGCTGGGCATCATGCTGAGTTAAAGCAAAATTACTAATGAGGAAAAGAGTCCTGCCATAACCATACTGGTTTACATACCGTCCTAAGATATGGCACAAAAATCTACAAGTAATTTTTCACTTGAAAATTGCCAAAAAAAACACCCAACCTTGAAATGAATTTACACTTCCTGCAAATTGAGCGAAGTAATTTAACCACTACAGTTTCAATATTTGATTGCCATCTCCAGACTATATAGTGCAAGATGCTTGGGGGTGAGGGGAGAATCCGAAAAAATCACATTCTGGAATACTAGAAATGTGAACCTGAAATGCAAAAGCATTCATCATGTTTTCTGAAGGCATATCATAAGCAGCAAAATGGGAAAAACTTAGCATTAAAATTAAGAGACTGTGGTAGGTGTAGCAGCCTCATATTCTCACCACATTACATTTCCTGATTGTACAACAGTTACTTGAGAGATCTTTGATTCAGGCTGACAAAATTGAAACAGGGACTAAATCTAAGTAAACTGACACTTGAGACAACTCAGTGACCTTAAACATGGTTCAAGGCTTTGGCAAATGACCCAGAATTTGTAATACAATAGACAGGATATTGGAATAACTTTTGCTTCACATGCCAAGTGCATAGCTGAATGAGAAAAGCAGATGTCACCAACAGGCAGGAGGTACTTTTGCACCTTTGTATGAACAGATATGCCTACACAGAGTAGTCTTAGATTGATCAGTATGTTGCTTGATTGCATTTGGTGATGTTATGTATTTCACATGGTTGAGACCCAAAACCAGAATAATCTACAGGACAGTCTGACCTGGGTCTGATCAACCCACCACACATTCTTACCAGGATAGCTGTGAATATTATCTATTTGCTTGGCAGTGTGAACTGTAGGAAACATTGTGCCAATCTTTTGAAGACTACAGAACCTCCTTGTTTGTTTGATGGTTCATCAGAAAGTGGAAACTTAAAGGTAGATTTTTTTTTTTTTACTATTTGTCCTGAGAATATGAAAAACACAAGCTCTTTATAAAACACATTTCTTGGTTTTCATAGCAAGGCTTTGAATAGCTTCTTTGGTGTGTTTTACAAAAATTACTTGATTTAGAGCTTACATTTCTTTTTTTAAGTAGTCTGTAAAAAGCTTACAGTGGCTTCAGATTCCACTTTTATGATGAAGAGATGAAAGGAAGGAAGATAACAAATCTTGTCAGGCAAAAAAATATTTTTTTTCTGAGAGCACTATAAATTCATGAGTGAATGTAAATATATATATAGATTATCTAGATTTAGATCTAGAATCTTTAGATTTTAGTAAAATATCAGTCAACCATTACACAAAATTTTATTCTCCAAATTCATCCAGTTTAACTGCTTGGACATGAATGCGGTTGGATAGTCAAAACGTGGCATGGTGCTGTATATACATGGCAGTCTCTAAACTTCAGATTGTTAAAATTTTTATGGACAAGCAAGTTGGGTGTTGCCAGAATTGACTGACATCTTGAAGACTGGGATGAAGTGCATATGAATGAAAAAGTTAGAAGTAATTGCAAACGTCACTTGGACAGATATCATTCAAAGATACATGAAAGGCTGACTCTAAAAGGGAAAATTAATTTTGACTTTAGAAAAGCATAATATCATCCATCTAGAGAACTTTGAAAACAGTTCTGTTGAGAAGAACAAATCAAACCTTTATTTGTTATGGATTTTGAGATGAATAAATCGGGATGCTTGTCGATACTTGAGCTGGATACAGTTTTACTAGAATTTTTAGACCTATTTACTCTTAAGTGGACATGATTGCTGAATTCCATTTTACCTACATATTTCAGTATCAAATGATAATACATTGGACAAAAGTAACAGAAAAATAAGATCAAAAAAAGAATTTCTAAAGGATTTCCATGCAGTATGTTGGCAAAATACAGAGTGCAGGGTCTATGGGTAATTACAGTCATTCTTAATTTTAGGATTCTCTGACACTTTTTTTATGGAAACCAAGAGAAAAGTCTGAGGAGGTGAGACTAAAGATGAATGAGAAGAAGAAAACTGAAAGACCCTTGTAAAAAAGGAATGACACTCTATGTAGTGGGAATAAACTTTTTGGTTTATTGTGTTAACAAAAGGTTTGTACTTGTAAGAATGAGGAGGTTTGATAGCAAGGTATGTGTTATGTTGATAGAACAAATAACATCAGACAAGGTAAAAAGAGAAGGGATCGTTGAAGGAAATGGAGACACATATAGTTCTTATTCCCAAGTTGCCTGTGTGCACACACTCTTGTGCACACTTACTCCCAAGGAAGAGGAGGGGAAAAGTTACTGGAACCCTGAGTAAGTTGCTCCTTTTCTTCTCCTACACTTTCATTTCTATGTAATACATGAATATGGAGCTGGGACATGGGTAAATAGTCCATATAACCCTTCTTCTCATTCCCCTTCTGGCCCACATTCTCCTAATTATTTTTCAAATAGATATTGTGATTCACAACATAATTATGTTCTCTAAAGTGCAGCACAGGAGAAAGAAAGTCACTTAGTATGGAAAAATTATGGTTTGGAATTAAGGGTTTGGGTATGTGAACATGCTATTGTGAGTTAACAAGTTCCATACATTGTGTCATTGCTGGTAACTATCCATCCATGTGCTTTAGGTCATGAATTCAGAGCGATTTGACTCAGTCTTTTGACCAACATTCATTTAGCCAGCCTCTGTTTTCCCTTCTACAAGATACAAGCCTCAAATCCAGCACACATCTGCATTTAGTGCCGTTAGCAAGGAGATATAAAGCCTCAAAAATGTCATTATATACAAGAGGCATGCAGGGTGGGTGAGATAAAATAATTGGTAGCAACATTTCTCCATTGGTAAGCGAAGGCCAACACAGCAGTTTAAAGACTAGAGCCCTCGGGCAGAACCCTGGAAAATGTTCTGTTATTAGCAATGTCTTTGGTAGGTGAGTTGTATAAATGAACTCCTGAATGGTCTTTTCTTGGTGTAACAGATGTGTGTAAACGTATGTGAAAGGAGAGAAAGCAATAATATAAAAAACATAATGACTGGAAGTTGCTGTCGTTTCTTCTTTTAAAATATTTCCGCACATTTAAAGCTGTTTCTTGCACAGTAAAGTGGATCACAGGCAATACATTATTGATTATGTTATTGTAAATCGTTTGCAGGTCAGAGATATTTTGTGTTATTACTTGTGCAGAGTCCAACACTCATGAGATAAAAAGGCCAAATGGGAATTTCACTTGATGGAGCCCTGCACATCAGATGATACTCTTCTGTCGGGGGCTGCTTGTAGTGCAGCAGAAATGCCAAAATGAGAGGTATTAGGTAGAAAACTCACAGCAGCCTGCATTTCTGGAACTGGACAACATGAATCAGGTAATCATTTGTATATATGTCTATGTGCAGTGTCAGCATTGTGATTTTGAATTCAGGTGACATGGCCTTCTAATGGGTGGGAATTGATCTTTTTCTCTCGTTCTCTTTCACAGACCTATTGCAAGAGAAGAGTCAAGCCTTCAAAAGCAAGCACTGAAGATTTTCAGGTATGTTATGGCAAATGCCTGAATCACAAGACCATCTCTGTAACAGGGGCACCTCAAATGTATATGCTGCCTCTAGTATTCCTACTGCCTTAGCATTGCTCTCCATTGTAAATACAGGTTTTTTTTAATTTTCTTTTTTTTTTTTTTTTAATTACCTCTTCATCTTCTGGAAACATTTTAAAATTCTCTCCTGTAAAAACAAAAAGTGGAGCAAGGGGACAAGGACAACTGTGAGGAGTTATCCTCAGCTTATTCATTGTACATGCTTTTGTATCATTAAAAGGACTATGATATAGCAGCTGGCAGATTATGACTTCTCTTAGCTTCAAGCAGATAGTGCCAGGAAAGTGAACAGATATACCAAGTCTAATTTATCATACTGTTTTTCTGCCTATGAAGCCTGAAACAGTGAAGTGTTTAGGTTGAAATACTGATCAAATTCACTGTTTCTAGAGGGTGGCTTTCAGGTTTAGTGGCACAGGCTAAGAATGAAAGAGCTGTTAAACTGTCAGTAGCTGTTAAGCTGTTGGCATCCCAAACTCCTGGAGAAATGGAAAAAAACCCACGACTTTTTTTGCACATAAAACACAACCTTCCTCCAGAAAATTTTGGTAGAAAAGCTACAATGGAATCCTAATTCAGACAAATATTTTGTAATTATGAAGTCATTTCAGTGATCTGAAAATCACAATATAGTTTTGAAAAAAATATTTTTTTTAATATACTCTCACTTACAAAACAAATCTCTCGGTTGAAATAGAACTTTAAACAGGATCACTGATACCATCCACCTCTTTCATCCAACTATCATGTTGTGTGAGTAGTTCTCATTGTAAGTGTTGAAATGTTCTGGTGTAGTGAATTTTATGTGTGTCTTTGAAATGATCATTGATTTCCTCTATGTTGGTGTTTTGTTTTTTTTTTTTTTTTTTTCAGAGTCCACAATTTATCACCCTAACATATTCCAGAGAAAATCGCTGCAGAGTTTCACATTCACCAAGGCTTTCTTTTCTTAAAGGAAAAACAGTAACTGTAAAAATTTACTTTCAAAAGTGCCTTTGAAAACATGTTTGTACAAAGAAGGAAGTAACTGCAGAGAGCAATTTCAGACACCTCAGTTTCAGTGGAAATAAAAAACTGTGGAGACAAGGTGAAGTGGTGATGGGGTGAGCATTCTTTAGGAACACTGTAAAATAACACTGAACTGTCATGTTGAACATGCAGGGCATAACTGAAACCTGCTGAGGTCAATTAAAATCTTGATATTAATTTTCATAGGTTTCAGATTACCCTCATCTTTATTTTGTGGAATTATATTATGATGGAATTTTTTTTTTTTTTATCCTCAGGCTTACATGCTTCTGTCTTTGCACTTGTTAAGTCTCCTAATATTGCTGGTTTTAATTTGATGTTCAAGTTCTATTCATCACTGAGAAATACATTTAATATAGTACAAATATAAGGAAAAGGTTACTGGAAGGTGGTATTCTCAAATGCAAAATGTTCTTTTCAAAATGTGAAGTTTTGCCTGATGGAAATATTTAATAGTCTGACTAAATTATTTGAATAAAGTTATTTTATTAAATAAAATTGCAAAAGTGATTGGTGTGATAGTCTGTAATCATTTACTCGAATTATCTATCCTTGTAGATCATTTTTCTGTTGTTTTGCTCACTATTCTTGATAATCTTGAAAAATCCTGGACTTGCACTTTTGGATGCCAGACTATTTTAGGCTGTGTGTCTAATACTAATTAGTCTTGTCTGTGGCACATCATCACAATGAGTTAAGTTTATCTTTGCTATGCATAAGTACAGGTTTAATATTACATCAAATGATTGTGACTACATTCCCACACTGATGCAAAGCTATGTGGTCCCCAAAACTTGGGAAATTCATTTTCTGTGTTTCCTCACGAATTCACAAACTAATGAAACATCAGTCTGATGATAAGTTATGGGTATGGGTTTTTTTTTTTCATAATATATCTGGCCAGATATCTCTGAATCGAATGAATAAATCAAGACTGTTTTTAGCCCTCAAATTTCATGTGCTTAGATGTCTGTAGCTGATGAAGAGCAGTGTGCCAGGAAGCAAGATTCTCACTGTGTCATCTCCCAGTCGATGCAGTCTGTGTCCCTTGAACACTAAAAGGAAAATCACAACGAACAAATCACTCTTTCAAGCTCTGTCTATACAGGTTGGTATTAATGTTGCAGGAAAACGTGTCAAAAGCAAACTGTGGTACAGTATTGTTAAACTTGGAGTAAAGAAAGGTATGTGAATGAAGTCATAAACAAAAGGGGAACTTTTATATTAGCCTCTCCAGTTAGAAGTCTTCCCTTAAAGTCAGGAATGTGGACTGGCCAACAGCCCTGGGGGCTAATTTAGACAATTTGGAATAGTTAATTCAAAATGTGTGAAATAATGTCACTGAGAACTGTCTGCTACTAGCATTTCAATATTGTTCTATACAGTAATCATCTTTTTAATCAGATTACAAAAGAAAACATTGACTGCCTGTCTACCTGTGTCCAGAGGAGTTTTTGTAACCCATTCTTATGTGCATATTGTTCGTCATTCAGATTGTCATGTTATTTTGTAACCATGGAGAAGCAGGGAGGGAAGCCTGTTGGTTGAATTTAGATTTCTCCGGCTGAGTGCAAACCAATTTTTGAGAAAAATGAGAAAACATTTCTTAATGTAAATTGTACTGTCACTCCCTTATATCATCAGTGCAAAATGGATTTCTTTCCAGATCATCTGAACTGTATAATTAGCATATCGTTAAAGCATAGGTTTGAAAGTGCAAAATTGTATACATTTTTAGTGACTAAAGATTAATGCAATTACATCAAAGCAGCTAATAATTGGTCAGTTAATTAAAGTTAAAAACTTTGGATACAACTGTGGCATTTTCTAAAAACTTTATCACCATTTACTCTTAAACTTATTCTTTGCACATTTTTTTGTAAATCTACCTGTGTTTTGAATAGGAATGATTGAAGGGAAATGTGAATAACAATTGCTCCTAAAATATTATAGCCTTTCCAAATGGGACAAGCCATTTTTGGAAGAGGACAGCATTTCTAGTCAGTCATCAACTCCAGATATAAGAGTATGTGGTTTTGGTGCTGTGCTCCCTTTTAACTTAACAAAGAATGTCTTTAACATTATTTTCTTACTCATTTTCTCCTACTGTTTTGGTTTTTAAAGGTAGGGGATAATTTGACATAAACAATCTAGCATTCACAGTTTGCTTTCTATTGCTGTTTTCTGAGCAGTTTGTATGCTTTAAACTTCAGAATTATCCATACGCTATATTGCCCAATAACGTTTTAAAAAAACCAATATGGTTGCTGGTATTAATTCATTTATCTTGCCTGTGTATTTAGAGCATGTATAAAATGTAACTTCTCCATCATGTCACAAAAAGTTATTGCACTCTTGCGTTCATGAATTCAAGAAACATGACATAATAGACTGGCAAATATGGCCTTGTGTCTTCTGATGATGATCCAAATCCACCCACTTATCTTGATCTGCCTATATTGTTAACAACATGGGATGTCACACAACAAATTTTTCATTTTAACTGTTCTTTATGTACAGTGCAGCGTAGAATTTACTTTTTATTGCCTTTCAGAAGGAAGTATCATACCTCTCAGTGAAATAATGGTTTTGTCAGACACTGGTATCTTTATTGTGTAGTGCTTTTAAATTCTACACTATTTATACCAAGCTCTCTTGGCGTAGGACAGGTGAGATGTGATACCTCTGTTTCTCCATGAGAATACTTAAAGCTTTGTGGATACAGAAATGTATTGTTGATATGGTAATTGTGAGATCTGTGTTGCAGTTTTTAAACAGAATTACTTTGTTCTTCCAAGTGCTCTATGAATGTACAATATGTAAACAGCTACTAGAAATTACTAACAAACCTAAAGCTTCTACTCACAATCTTCATATTTATTTGCATGCGTCTTCCTACCATAATTATACTCATTACAAAGTGAAGACATTAATTTGCTGTTAGAGGTTTTATTACATTTCTTCTTGACAGGGAGGAACAACAGTAATTTTACTGCATGCAGTGCCAATGCTTAGTTGCCAGGAGGTGTCTAAGTGGATGATTGTGAAAAAAGTCAAAGAATGATGCATGATTGTAAAACTCTTGCGATCAAAGAAGGATGTAAGAGTAGGTGACACATTTGTCCTGGAATGACACTGAAGAGTGGGCTGCCACTCAAATTGAAATAATTTTAATTTGTCTAAATATTTCTAGCAAGATGACAATAAATTAGAAGAAGAGATCTCTATATGCTTCAGTGGCAGGTAAGAAGAGTGTTGTGGAATAAATGGTTTGCTTCTACTGTTGTATGCAATTTTTTGGAACAATTGAACTCAATATTTCAAAGGGTATTTTTGCTATTTTGTGAGTGTATCTGGGAGATGAAAAGCAGTATATAAGCAAGTATTTTTCTACCGACACAAATTTGTTGCTTGTAATTATTTCAAGAGTAAAAACAAGCCAATGGTTAAATTTAAATTAATTCCAAAATTAAACAAAAGCAAAGACCTCAAACTTCAAATACTATATATGAAAGTAGTCCTCTGCTTCCTTCTCTCTGTCTTCCTTTTCATTTTATTCAGAGGATACAGTGACTGAGCTTTATTTAACTATTCTAAAAGATGATACAGGGTACATATCAGAAACATAATCAAAGCCTCCTTGCAAGCCTACTTGCCAGAGACAAAAGAGATGAAGTATATTTGAAAAGGGCATCCCTTTCAGAATGCCAAGATATATTATTTTTTTGCTGTGTGTATTATAGTATCACCTAGAAGCTGTTGGTTTCTGTTGACAGAGTTTTTTTGTGCTAGACACAATACTTGATAGATAAATAAAAATATGTGTGTATACATATCTATCTATCATCTATTTATCTCTGTGTGTATCTATGTATCTGTTTTACATTTTTTGTATGTATATCTGGACATGCAAACATGATTACAGTCCCCACTCTGGATTATTTGCTATCTAAAAAGAGGTCAATAAAAGGTGAGAGAAGGGAAGTATTATTACTTCCAGTTACACAGAGATTATGAGTGATTTTAGAGGTCTCACAGGAGGTAGGCTTATATCCAAATCACCAAGCTCAGATCTTTCAAGATTGTGACTAAAACATTTGCTGCAAGACTGGTCTTCTCTAAAATGCATATGTATCTTCTTTATTTGATAGTTTCTTGGAACTGTTTATTGTGATATGCATGAGAAAGTACTACATGGGAGCTAGCAAAGGTTTGAGTTACCTGTTTATAGGAATTTATTTGGTACTGCCTTTTGATATCTGTCTCTCTTTTTAGAAAGTAATTGCTAGTATTTTTTATTGGTTGCCTCCAGGTGAAGACAGCATAAGCACGTAGAAAGTCCATAAACATATTGTGGCCATATTTGGCATAGTGGAAGACTGCAAGATGTATATGTTTATTTATACATATAGTCTCACATATGCATAAATTAATATGCTAGTGGTACAACCCAGTCATGGATGAGACTTACTTTTTCTGTGAAATTATCTTATTGATTTAGAGTATTAGCGTATTTATACTTACTTACAAAAGGTGTGAAAAAATGTATGGAGCATAGTATGAATTTTTTTTCCAAATATTATTAATACTTACTTCTTTATTTACTTTATGTCACTGTGAAGTTTATGAACATGGAATTTCCTTTTATTTCATTATGACCTTAATGCTTATGGTGTAATTTGAAAGGCCATATTTCTCTTAGCCTACATGTATTCTAGTTACAGTTTTATATGAGTGAAGTACAGTATCAGATCCACTGATACTCAGATCCACACCATCAGATCCCACAAATCTCCTGTGGTATAATTCAGAGAATGCTCGATCTTTCTTGGGAACCTGAACTGTTCACAATTCAGTCTCAATTTAATATTTCTGTTAGGATTTATCCCTAGTTTATTTCAATTTTATTATTATTTATCTAATCCAGAGAGTGTTCTTGATACTTTTAGGGATAGGTTAAATATGGTCCCTGCCTTCCTAGAGGCTGCAGCCTAATTCAGGGGCAGTGCCACAAGGCTTGCTAGCGTTAATTGGAGATAATTTAGGAATCTCTTCATGGTGTTTGAGTAGAGACTTCAAAACTACTATCTGTCTGAAAAAAAATTGAAAGTAGAGAAACATGCATTTATTTGAACAAGGGCAGCTAATTAAAAAGCAAAAATAAACATTTTCCTACATTTTATTAAGCTTCTACTCATGAGAAAAAGTTTGGACTTTCTATTTCCAGACAAAAACTGCTCCAGGGCTGTTACTTCTTCACCACTTAGCTTCGGTGCTGTAACATTCTCCTCATGGACATCTACTTTCATGCCTGGATACTGAATATAAGTGCTGTTAGTAGCTCTCCTGACTCGTGCTTGGTGGGAGGTTGGCAGCAGGTCATTGAGGAAATTCTCTTTGTGGCCTGAAAGATTCTGTTTGTGGACTGGAAGACTGCATAAAGCATAGAGATGCAAGGAGAAGAAATAATAAGCATATGCAGTAAGAAAGATGCTAGTAACACAGCTATTGGTAAGGCTGCCCCATATGTTGGGGATGTCCACACTGGGTCATAAATTTTTTTGGTAGAATAAATTAATCTTCTTTGGAGTGTTGTACTTCTGTGATGAGTACAGTCAAGACAATAGAAAAGTTTAGACTCAGGATGGTATCTGATGACTCAGACAAGATACAGATGTCAGTGAAAATACTGTCAGCTTCTGAATTGCATTTGATGAGGGTAGGAAACAGCTTTTAGGAATTTAAAGGGGCAGATTAGGCTTGGCTGGCAGATGGTCTGTGATCAGTAAGGGAAGACAGAAAGATAGACATCAGTTGTGTGAAGCAAAGCATATGTGCCTTACTCCTCTTGTTTTTCTGACTTTTACTTCTGGACATTGTTGGAGGCAATAATTGGGAACTTGGGTATGACCCAATACTTGCCATTGAGGAGGAACAGTGAGGCCACAGAAGGCAATAGGGAGGGGTGGTTGGCAGATGAGCTGGATGAGGAAGCAGTGTCCAGGGGACAGGAGACAGGATAGAAAGCTGGCTTTTATACTGAGGTGCTGGAATCTGCAAAAGAGTGGTCCAAAGTTCAAGGAGGCTGCATAGAGGTTCAAACTTTTATGGTGGAAGAAATGGATTTTGAAACCACTAACTACAGCATTGGATATGTAAAAGTAGGATTTGTTTGTCTAGATTTTTTTATCCTTTTAACTTAATGCATTATGTATCTTGTTAATGTACTTTGTTAACTGAGTTGAAAACATATGGGGAGAAAACCTGGTAGAATAAAACTGCCCTTCTTCAAGACTCCTTTTACAGAAAATTGTGCCTATCAGAAAGGAATTGTTGAAAAGTATCTATGTACATCAAAATAATAGTCATGGCTAAAATAGGAATTTTCTCCTTGCATTGATTCTTGTGATTTTTTTTTTTTTTATTGGGGAGGAGGAGAAGGAGCAGATACTTTTAGGGGAATTTTTATGCTATTATATATAATTTTGTAAACTGCCAATTTCATTAGCAGGAGAATGATGATATCAAGCTTCAGCCTTTTCAGAATGAGCATTTCCTATGTATTTAACTGGTTTAACTCTATGTACTTAATACTCAGTAACAGCCTATACCTCTTATATTCTTGTAGTACAACACGACTGCAGGATAGTAAGAAGCTCTTACAAATTGACATTAGTATTTTTTAAACATCATAGTAAAGGGGCAGTTTTAATGCTTCAAAGTCAAAATATCTCTGTAGCCCAGATATATTCTGAGTTAGGAATCTTTTGATCTCTGTTGACACTGCCTGTTTATTGGCTGTGCCTTGGCAAAAATACTTTCCTACTTCTTCAAAAAAATGTTTCGTTTATGTATTGTGTGAAATGATTGCAATTTTTAGAGGAAACTAGGGCTTCTGTTGCCAGCACTGACTCACTCTGAGACCCTGAGCTTCTTATTTAGGCTGAAATTTTTATTAAGGCCAAAGAGGATATGGATTTGTTCTCAGTCATTTTTACAGAGGTAAAGTCTAGGCTCTGAAGAGTCAGTCTCAGGAGGTCATCCTCCAGGAGAAAGACCGTCTGTGTCCTCCTGCTGCAAAACAGGCCCCATGTGCCAGCCATGACTCTTCCTCAGACTCCCCAGTTGCTGCATCTCTCCAAGCAGCAAGGGACTGTTCAAAGCCTGCACTCACAAATGTGAAGATGGTAAGGCAAAACAGTCTGGCATATGCTTTACACACATCGTGCCCCTAGGACTTATTCACATGAAGGTCAAGATCATTCTTGTACAGAAGGCTGCCACAAGGCCAATATGCTACTTACATCTTATGTAAACCTCAGATTAGGATTTAGGTAGTGCACAGGACTTGTGCTCAATCTCTGTTCAAGATTTTTTTTTCACTCAAAATTACAAGTCTGCCTTATAAATGGGCATCACTCTTTATATTGGCTTCAAAGTCTTGTCTATGTTAAGGTATAGCTGAATGTGAAAGCTGTGTGATAGTCCAGACTGAGGCACTGAAGGAGCAAGTGAGGGTACTCTGGTCCCTGTCCAAAACCAGCAGTCAATTCCTGTCTGGCAACAGTGTTAAAAAGCAGTGTTGGTCATTGCTGGTACTTGATCACAGACGATGTAGATAAGCACATAACTCATGAGTGCTGGAGCAGTGCAGAGCCATGTGTCTGTTATGCATGGCCATCCCCAGCAAGTGCAAAGAAATGATTAATTTGAATCTTGATATTGTACATTATAGTTATACTACATTTATCTCTATTTATAATGATGTTACTTTTCATATAAATTATAATTATAATAGATGGAACTATATATTGCATGCAAGCAGTGGAGCATGGCATTCAATCTCCTTTTGTCCCAGTCCCCCTCTCGCCTTCCTAATCTCAACAGTAACTAGATCTTTTGGATGGTCACACTAAATACTGATAAATTAGAGTCTTTGTTGAGATTTTTGTCTTTTTCTTGGTACTCTTCTTTCAGAAATTTGTTGCGAACCTTGAAAGGAAATAGGCAAATCATGTTAAAGCATCTGTTTCTTTTGCAAGACATTTGGACAGTTTGGCTCACATACTCTGAGCTAGAAATCGGTGTCTGAGCAGTGGTTTCATAGCTTTGAGCACACATAGATATCTGATAGAAAGCAAATAACTTCATCTGCTGTTACACAAATGAGAGATGAAAATAGATACTTCTATCTCTAAGCATAAGTACTGTAAACTGAGAAGACACCACAGATACAGTCACAGATGATCTCACTGCTCTTGCTTTTAGAGTTAATACTTTCCAAAACATTTTTGTTCATTTAATACATTTCATTACATCAGTATTAATACAGCAGTCTTCATATTAGGTTAACTTCAGTAGCTTCCACACTGTTCATAATAAGTTAATTTTAGCAGCTTTCTGCATTCCCTAACAACACAGGCTACCTTGATATTTTTTCACTTTTTCCAAGTAAAAAAAAAATCCAACAGTATAGGGTAACCATAAATGTCTATTAATTATTTTAGCTAAATATCATATATATTTATGCAAATAATATTGTAAAGAAGAAAATGTTAGTGTCTTTCAGCTAAAAGATTTCCAAAAAGTCCTCAGGAAAGATTGGTGTAGGTGATAGTGAAATGTTTAATTTGTTTCTAACAGAGTAGCATCTATCTTAGGAAAGGCTTCAGCCTGAGTTACATAAGCTGTATTTTCAATTGTGTCCCTTTCTATTGCTTTACATACAACGCTCCATATACCTCTAACTGTATTTGAGCTATATGAAGCAACAAAAAAACAGACTCAGGACTGAAATGTCTTCGCATATATCGAGGGAAAATCTGCACACAAAGGGACATTTATCAGGGGCGACTATTCCTCTGCTGAGGAAAGGAGCATACCCAAGAGTCCAGAAACAGATGATGATCTTATCAAGAAAACCCTCTTCAGTAATATCATCAGCCTGCTCTTGCCAAGTCTGGCATTTCTGTATCATGTGTATTTGTGATGGAGAGAGAGGGAGCAAAGCTGTGCAAGCTACATGTAGCTGGGATAAAGAACCTACTCAACCCACTGGGTCTGCACAGTGTTATAATATAATTGTGAATCATTTTTGCCAGTATGGAGTGTCCATGTGAGAATGGAGTTTACAGTATTCCTCTCACAGAAAATTGCAGGGAGGGCTCTTCAGCTGCGCTGGTTGCCTTTGGGGATTTTTTTTCTGTATTTTTGCAAATATTTCTACTCCAGTTTTATCTCAACACATACAGGGAGTAACAAACCTCTTGAACTGTGAATCCAAATGTGAAGATGGAAAATGATTGAGAAAGACAAAAATAGTATTTTTTTTTCTTCTTGTATGATATTTAGACTTTGAAAACAGAGGTGTAAATTTCTCTTGTAATGAGTAGACTGAAAACTAAAGATAGTTTCTTCTATTTTCATCACAGGATCAGGATTTTGCCATGATGGCTGCGCTGATTTTGCCTCTGTCTGTAGAAGACATGCTGATATGAATGGAGTATTTTTCATATTATATGCAACTTGAGTTTGAAGCAAGTGAAAAAATCTTTGGCGTTTCTTAACGTATCTTGCGTAAATATCTTTTTCTTTCTACTTCTGTCTCTTTCATTTTTTCCTTTGAGCAGGTTTCTGTAAGTTCAATGAAGCAGTCCAAATAAAGGAAAAGTCAATACAGCTGTATAAAAGTCTGCTCTACTAAAAAAGATAATCAAACTCTAGCAGCAGTGTTCATTATGTACTCCTTTCTTTCTGACTTTCAAGAAAAAAATGTACTTTTTGTCATAGTTTAGCTTAAGCCTTAAAAATTATTTTGATGGTATATTTGATGGACAATTATGATGTAGTTTTCCATGAGCTGTATCTTTAGTAGTTACTCAATTTATGTGCTATTTAGCATTTATTTAATTAATTGCCCTCCCCCCAGCCCCCGCAAAATTTAGAAGTCATATTGTGATTTCAAATTGATGCAGATGTGTTCACTACTGCAGGTCTATGCTTTTCTAACCTGGGATGGGATCTTATGTTCCTACTTAATTCTGTAGATTACGGGAGTGTGAAGCACTCTAGGAATGTAAAATTATTTCCTTTGTATTCATTTTATATAAGCAAATGAAGACTTCACAAGTAGAGCACAGCTCTGAGTTTTTGAAGAGTCCCTGCATACATTCCTTTTGAAATTGCACTCTCTGAAAACTCTGCTTGTGTTGCAAGACAGTGCACCTTCACATCACTGAAGTTAGCTCTGCATTGCAGTTGGGAATCTGGAGCAGCTTTTGTACCTGTACTTAGGGTCACATCGAACAGGCTGGAGTACTGTGTCAGTGTGGTGATCATAGCTGGAGCGCAGTGTAAACTCAATAACAATTAATGAAACTTTTTCTCAGAAAATTTTTATAGCCTACATCATCTGGCTGTGTGGAGGTAGAGAATGGTTTTGACCAAATATCAGGTGAAATCACATCACTGAGTGCAGTGTAGATATGCTTTAAGTGTTCAGTTTAGCCAGGATTCAGCTGAGCAATGAGGTGTTAGAATAAGCATATATTACTTTGTTTGTTTAGCTTATGAATTAAGCACTGAAACAACACACATACCTTGGCTAAAAAAGGACAATAGTGTTTTCATTCTGTTTCTAAATATGAATTTATGCACTTCTGTTCCTTTGTTTCAGGCTTGGAAATATATATGTCTTCTCTCACTCTGGCAAGGTTTCTGCATCCTTCTTTTTCTTGAATATCTTCTGTTCCCATCTTTCCAGGCTGTGTCTTTCTATCCTGATCAGACCCAACCTGGGTCTTCAAATGGTTCCTTCCCTAGACTCCCTCTCTCTTGCCTTGTTTTTAAAAATTTATTTCCCCCCTCCTTCTGTGGTCTTTTTTTTTTTTTTTCCCCTAAAAATCTTTGGCTAGTCTTTCCCTGTCCTTACTTTTAGAATATTCTTTCCTTCCCTTTATTGTCCATTGTAGGACAGCACTGTTGCAGATAAGGATAGCACCTGCACTCTCTGCCACTGCATTTACTAGCACCACGTGGGAGAGATAAAGATAAGTGCTTCTGACTTTTGGGGCTCTAAAGAAAGGTAGGGAGCAGCAAGATTTTTGTTACAGAAAATAGAGAAGTCTTTTCATTTGTCATCCTTAACTAGAGTGCACAGCTGCCCTGTGGGAGCATTGGCAAGGTGGGGCAACATTAGGCAGCTCAGAAATGAAGTGGCATGTGGTAGCTTCTCCTGCCTTGTGTTTGCTATCTAGACCTCCCTCTAAGTGTAGGCAAAGGAGAGCAATAGCTTAGAGCAGTGGATAACCCGTGGGTTATCCTTGTGTCTACTTCCCTCATGACTATTGTGCTAAAAGTTCTGTTTGATCCTACTGCTTAAGAGTTATGGGACCAGGGAGAATCAGGGTGAGGGGGAGCTGTTGCTGGGGGGTGGCAGTGTCTTCAGAGAAAGGCTGCTCCATTCAGAAACCCTCCATGCCCTCAGTGGCAGCAGAATAGCAACCCTCCCTCCAGGGTGACTCCACAGAGCTGTTTTCTCATCTTTCAGTCCCGAGTCTGTTCCTCCTTCCATACTTATCATCATAACAGTGGCCTTGCCATATTTTCTTGTCTTTGGGGCAGCAAGATTACATTTTACTTTTGCTTCTGGACAACCTAAATAACCTCTAGTTTTACCAAGATTCTTCAATGCAATTTTTATTGTAAAGCAAATTGTAAAATTTCTTTAGAAGGTTGTTTGTAATGTAGTCTATTACTGTTTGGGCTTCAGTGTGAACTTGTGTCATATGTATGTGTGTCTTTCTAGTAAGATAACTACAGTTCTTGTATCCCACAGCAGACTTGCGGTGATGCAAACCAGATTGTACCCTGACACCCTCCAAGTCTTCTCACTCCAAAGTCAATGCACTGCAGAATAGGTACAGTGCTATCCATTGTGGAGACATGTGAGAATTAGGTAGCAGGATGTATTAAATCCCTGACAGACAGGGTAGTGTGAGGTGGTTGGCAATTTTCAATATTTTTTTACAATGAAGATGATAAAACACTGGAACAGGTTGCCCAGAGAGGTGGTAGATGCCCCATCCCTGGAAACATTCAAGGTCAGGTTGGATGGGGCTCTGAGCAACCTGATCTATTGAAGATATCCCTGGTCATTACAGGGGGTTGGACTAGATGAGCTTTAAAGGTTCCTTCCAGCACAAACTATTCTGTGATTCTATGATTCTAGGAATTGCCTGCTACCTAACGTTCTTTCACAACAGCAGCGAGAACCATACAGCCAGTGCTGGAAGGGGAGGCAGCAATCATTCATTCATCATGAACTGACATAGCTTACGATATTTTGGATTACTGCTTCAGACTCTCAGTTACTTGTTTCAGAGTTTGGGGCTATTGAATGAGTCCTATGGAAATGGAATGTTTCTGTTTTGCCACCTCCATTATGTTATCTTATCCACTGCAATTACAAGCTAATTCAAAGCTCTTTCTGTTAGGCTAATGGCTTCTGATTTACTGCTGTCAGCCAGTACCTCTGTGCACTTTTCATACCACTTACCAGTCCCCTACCACTTACCTATGAAGAACATTTTTTTTTTCCTGAGTAGAGGCTCATCATAGGCAAATCATTAATGGAACATCAAAAAGATCCCATCTGTTAAAGTTGCATATGGCTAAGATCACAATTATCAAAAGTCTTCTTTTTTCCCCCCATGCTTATCCACACAATAAATGTAGTTGTCAGCAGGATAAGTTCACACATCGGATAAGGTCACAATTTCATTTAGTGACAACTTCCAACAGCGTGAACTTACAAGGTTCGATTTATTAAAGAGTCAGAAAGGATAAGATCACTGCATGGCCAGCCTGATTTATCAGGGTTTGACTGGAGTACTTGAATAGAGAATGTCGTATTTCAAGTTTATGTTCAAAACTGTAGTTTAGTGTGTGTTATGTCTCAGAGACTTGAAAATTGAAGGAGGGGAATTTAGAGGAGGTATCTCAATAATGCAGTTTATGTCTGCCAAGCAAGTGTATGAGCATTTAATATTGGAGCTACCTTATTAAGAATCACATAAGTGGAAATGGGAGAGTTTTCAGCTCTCAGTGAACTGCTGTGTGCAAACGTACACATATTAGTTTGTAATAATGGAGGTAAACACCAGTCAAAAATTAATTTCAGATTCTTGCTGTGCATACAGGACGTCAGGCAGGTCCTGGGCTCTGGGCTGGGCAGTGCTTAAGAACTTCTGAGAGGGTTTTTAACTTGCTTGCTCTGATTTCAGAGCAGTCCTTGTTTGAAACAACATATATGATTTCTCTGCTGTGCAAAAATATTCATTAAAGAGCCAGGTGGCTGTGTACTGGAAATATGCAAAGAAGGAGACATTTGCTAGTGGAAATTGGTAGAGCCCCACGATGTCAAATAACCAGTCTCTAATTATAGCAGAGGAAGAGCTTACTGATTCTTTTTAACTGACTCCACTTAGAAAGCTATTTCCCATTAAAAAACAAAACAAACAAACAAAACAAAAAAAAAACCACAAAAAAACCCCAACCCAAACCAAAAAAACCTACTGCCAAAGCGACCAGTGACTTGCTTAGAAATGTTAAACATTTATAAGTCTGGATACACTTATTCTGAACCAAAGTAGTTCACTTTTTCTCTCCCAAAACACTGTTCATCATTTACCTTTAGATATACATTCCTTTGTTCCTTATTCAAGAATGGAATGAAAGTCAGTATTACTTTGTTCAGAAATACTATTTATAGTTGAAATCTTGTGGTATTCTAACTGTGTCAAATCCTATTAAAGGCCAAAAGCTGTTGTTTGGTTCCTGTGTACACCACATGTTTTGTGGAGTTCTTTTAAATTATTCTGATTTTGGTCTAAAAGCAGACAAAGCTAAGCTGACCTCTCTACCTTCTGTTTTATGCAAGCCCTATGTGGCATTCCTAAAACAATATGTATATGTAAGAAGAGAATCCTAAACTGAGTCCTTTCATTCTGGTTTTGTATCCACCAAGGTGGCCTAATATCTTAAAAGCCATGGGATGTTTTGTAGCTGTGAGTCATGACTAGGGGCTTCTTTTACAGTGCAGCTATCATAAGTCTTTGAGTAATCACAGACTTTAAAAGTATGCTACATCAACAAGATAAGAGAAACAGCCCACAGCACTAACAGCATTATCTTTTACCAAAATTGATTAGCCCATACTATGTGTCTCAAATATTTTGTATAAACTTATTCAGCAAGCTGGAAATAAGTGTGTTCATGAAGAACAAACTGGAAAAAAAAAAAAAAAAATTTGCTCTGTAGCAAGGGAAAGGGAAGGAAATATCACTAAATGGAATGTCTCTTAAGTAATTTTTTTACCTAACTCACAAAAGCTAAAAGCAGCGCATTAGTTCCTCTCTACTTGTATTTCTTAGTGCTGCTTTTGTTATGTTTCTTGCTGTCCTTTTCAGTCGGATGGCAGATAAGTCTAGGATGAAAACAGAAAAGTAAAACTGCTTCTCGACTTTACCATAGGAATGATGAATCCCAGGGGTGTGTATGGATTCTATATATTATAATTTGCTGGTATGTGAAGAAACTTTTTATTCAGTGTTCAGTACTGAGGTGATCTGTTGCAATTGCTGATCATTAGAAACTCCTAACAGTGTTTGGCACGGAATTTTCTGCTTTCTTTAGACTGGAGCACAGATTAGAGGAAGCTTCACCAGTTTTTTATCCTTTCTTTCCTTTTCACCGTGCTCATTGAGATCTCCATGGACAGGTATCTGTGAAGAGTCAGTACCAGCTGAGTCTTTACACTTGTTATTGTAAGTGGTGATACAGCAATAAAATCTCCACTCCCCTTTCTTTTCCTCATGTAATCTATGAAGATGCTGAGCAGTTGTGCAGGGGACCATAGCTGCAGAGAGAACTTACATCTGAACTTCAGAGGCTGAAGGGGAAAAATCTTGTTGCTGACACATTTTTCACTCTTAATTAAGACTCGCAGGGTGAGATTTTCTTTTTTCCAGCAAACTCTGGAGGTCACAAGTTGGCTTGGGGCCACAGGTATGACACTGCTTAAACCAGCATCCTTGCAGGAAGCCAGCAGTGAGTAGGGGACAGCCCCGTTCTCAGCAGTGGGAGACTGGACCCATCTCTTACTGCATTTTCAATGCCATTCACCAACTAGGACCTTTCAGAGACGCAAAATGTTGTAAATGAATGCAGAAAAGTTGCAGGCTCCTTACAGTTGCAGGTTGCAGGTCAGGGGAATACCGGAGAGGATTTTTAATAGTGACATTTGTAATCTTTCTTCTATAAACCCTCGCACCAGCCCCTGGCCTTCCTGCTTAGGGCAGGCAGAAGAACGTGTACAGGGATTTTACAAAAGATACAGGCTTTGATAACTTAAAAAAAATAGTCTTAACAGATGCTTGTGCAGTGTTTTTTTAACTTACAGCTCTCTTTAGTGTTAACTTTTTTTCTCTAAACAATCAAAGATTTTCAGTGAAAAAAAATCTTTGCCAAGGATCAAATTGTAATGTGCTGCACCTTTAACAAGTATAGCCAAAATGTCTGTGTTTGCCAAAACATACAAGCAGATTATCCTTCCGACATCCCATAGAATTAAAATGGTTGCTGGTCATGGTGACCAGAGACAAATGTGTCTTTTTTTGAGAACTATGATCAAGGGAAACAGGAAGGTTATGCAGCAAAATGTTTTGTCTACTACTCTGTCATGGTATTCTGAATGGAGGGGAAAATACAACAGTACAATTCAGCATGATGTTACCCCATGTGTAGTGCATTTCAGTGTATTCATATGTATTGAAATATATTGCCCAAACTACAACTTGGGACTGTAACAAAAGAGAATAAAAGAGAGAAAGAATCCATGTTAACTTATTCGATTATCAACTGGAGGAAAAAAATTGCTTAATATTTGCCTCAAACCTGAACTACTTACTAGGTGTAAGATTAATGTTAACAATTTTATTTAAAATATAAAGTGTAATGATGTGTACCTTAAAACTTAGGTAGGTTTTTGGATATCACTGGATGATCTGCCCCAAGTTTGTCGTTCTTAATCCATTAAAAGACAGGCCTGCTTGTAAATCCACAGGTACAGATAAGGAGTCACTGTTTGACTGTGTCTGAACCCTTTTCAAATGAAAAATGTCAGTGGCAGAAAGGGAGGCTGAATTATTTTTTAAAAGGGTTTTCAAAGATTCTCATGATTCCTCTGGTATCAGTTAAATATGACATGTCCATAGACATGGCTGGGTTTTAGTGTGTAAAAGCAAGCAAATGCTACAGTTCTCATCTTTATGTAGAGAGAAAATGCTGCAGTATGCCTAAGTGATCAACATGTTAGCTTGCAATACCAGAAGATTTCTCTCTTCCATAATTAAAATATAAAGAGATTTTTTAAAGTTAATACAATTTGTAACAATATGATTGAGAGAGGGAAAACATTCCATTTTTCTTTTTTTTTTTTTTTTTTTTCCTGTTTGGGACCTTATATATCATGTGTGCAAATTAGATATAATTAATCCCTAAGTTTTCCTGCTCACATACTGCCTTTTAAAATGTCATAGCACTGTCACAATGGGGACTCACCCACATACATAGAACTTCTTGTAAACTGATGCAGCTCTATTTGCTAGATTTGTTCCAGTTTGCAGGAAGGGTCTGATGCACAATTTTACGTAGGGTAGTTTTGTAATCTGCAACACTCAGAGGTGAAATTCAGATTTCTGTGCTTGAAAATGGAAGCTGGAGCCAAGTCTTCTCTTTGGAAAACGGTTGAGATTAACCCCTGCGGACAAGGAAAAACTTCGCAGCCTGGCTCCAATATAAATCGAGGCATCTATGGGAATGGTTAGCTCAGGGAAGTCTGTGGAGACTGCCTGTAAGCCAGGAGGAGTTACTCACTTCCTCCGGCCCAAGGTTCATTTCATAACAACTGCCAGTTCTAAATCTGGGACGAGCTGACTTCTTGCACAGTTGGACTTTCCCCTGTTTGTTGAAAAGCACTGTCCTGATTTGGGGCAGAGTTGTTGAGAAGGGACATACTGATGCAAAAGGCAGGAATTATTGTTGCACCCATTGGTATGGAAAAGGAGGAAGGGGCTTTAAGAAGGCAGAGAAAACAGATCAGGAGAAATGGCTACAGGGAAGTTGAGGTGAGCTCTGCCACTTGTGAGGACAACAGATTTCCTGAGTACCTTCAGGAAGGTCACAGCCTGGAAGTGCAATAGCATATAAAAATTCAGTTAAACATCTAAGAAGAAAAGCACAGATCAGGCCCTCCTCCTTGTTCCATTTTCTCCATCTTAAATTTTGAAACTAGAATTTATTTGAATTGTTTTAGAAAAGAGTGTTAGAAATTCTGTATATAAACATAACTGTTGGTACATTTTTAATTGAAACATTTGTTCATAGAAAACTGAGCTTTCTGAAGAGACTGCTTTCAAAGAAGGCTTGTCTAGACTATTTTTTTAATCCTGAAAAGAAGTGAAAAAATGCTGGGAAGAAAGGTGATGACTTAATTTTATTTTTCCTTCCACAGTAATGACGAGTTGTTTCATATTCTTTCTCTTTTCACTGGAAAAACCCAGAAAAATGAAAGTGAGCTAAAATAACAATTTCACTTTTAATTAATTTATTCATTTTAGTTAATTTTGAAGTCCTTACTTTTAAACATAAAATTTTCTTTAAAAAGAAAGACAAATTACTACACACTAAAAAAAAAAAAAAATCACTATACTGCCTTCCCACGGCTTTTACCTATTTTGTGTTAAAATCCTAAAATAGCAGTTTAAATTATTTTTGGTCCAATTCTGAAATGTTACTGCCTGCAAAATGTTCAAAATCTTTTTTTTTTTTTTAAATTGTAAATGCTTTTAGTAATTTCTTCAAAATTAGAGTTGTTGTGGATTTATATTGCTATATGGTATGTCTCTAAAATTGTTAGTAGCTGAATGCTTCAGAATGTGGTCTTGTGACAGCAAAATGCATCAAGGAGGTTAATGCACCAGGTGTGGCTACTATCGCACTCTCTCCTTTCAGCTATCATCTCCCCTCTCCTCAGCATTTTTTAAGAACTTTTATGAAACCACTATTCTGAATAAAAATGCCTTCAAACTCTAATGCATGTGAAAAGATGCAAGAAAGTAACGTAACTTTCTAAACCAAATTGGAACAAAACTATAAGGGGAAAAGGTTTGTTTTTCTTTTGCAGGATGACAAGATCAGTTGTTTTTCAGACAAGCATAATTAATTCTCATTATATGCGTCCTCAGAACATTGTGTGTATAAAGCCAACACAAAGGCAGAGGTGGTTGTTGTCAAGGCACAAGTGAAAGTGCTCTCAACACTGCTTGTTTTCTTTGTTTGCAGGAGAGTTGGAGGTGGTCCAGAAAGACGGGGAGCGCAAAATTCAGAGCCGGCAGCAGCTTCCGGTTGGAACAACATGGGGGCCTTTTGCTGGGAAGATGGATCTGAATAATAACACCTTGGTATGTAGATGCTCTGAGACACTTTGCTTCGTTATACTGTGCATCATTCTTTAGGGAATAGCCTGAATTACTACTCAGCCAGAGCATTTGAAAACAGGCATTGTTAGCTTTCACGGACAGTGGTATTTGGCTCTTTTCCAATTAGTTCATCTATGGCAACCGTCCATGTAAAGTTATTTGGAACACAGGTTAATAGTATGTAACTTGTTATTTTACAGAAGGGAAATGTCACTTCCTTGTTTGCTGAACCAAGCTGTTGCGTTTCAGTAATAATATCTGATTTTGTATTGGCTTTTTAATTTTTTCATAGCATTAATTGCTGAATACTTAATTTGTATTAATGGATGGTATAGAAAATAAATAGCTACATTAATTTAGGATAAATTCATTAAATTTGCCTCAGTGTTAATGTTAATGAACATATCAAGGTCTTCTATCAGATTAAAATTATTTTGGAAGATATCAAAGGCACCTGTCGTATAATATATTCTCAATTAGCCTTGGTTTTTATTCGATTGCAGAAAGTATGGTGACCATATTATTTAAAAGTAATGCTTTGCTGGTCTCAGTTCAGTGCACTGAAAATCATGTCATTCCTAATTCTTCATTTAATTTTTGTTTGTATTAGTTTAAATTCTAAGCTTCAACGTTATTTGTATATAGTTCAGATTAATTTTCTGAGAATATCTGGAACGGTGACCCTGTATTGAAAAAAAGCAACCAATATCTCCAGAAGAAGGGTTTAGACAATCTTGGATCATGCATTGCCCTGTGGGATACTTCTGAAGAACTATTATCTTCAGTTGGATCACTGTTTGCTATTACAGACTTTGCATGAATATATTAGCATAAATACCTGCGGAACTGTTTCACAGAAGTGTATTACTACATACATTTAGGGTAGATACATCTGTGCTGTAAATGGAGAAGCTGATCTTCCCAGTGCTGGAATATTGTCCTGCCCTTGGAGGATCTGAAGAGAGGAACACTTGAGTTACTGAAGTACCATCTGGGACAGTGTGAGAGAGGGGTTATGTGGACATGGGTAAAAAGGAGGGAAATTGATAGTCTTTAACTCCTCCCTGAAGAACCTATGCCTATATGTTGGAATTCTCTTTCTAAGGGCTTGCTGAATAGTATGCATGTTACTTTCTGCAAATATGTATATTAAAACTGTAGTGACGCATTATTCTGTAATGATTACATAGTTGCTGTTTAAGATCTTGATATTTTATAGGCTCTTCAGCATCATTTATTAATCAAAAGGTGCTTACAAAATGTTACAAAAAGTGGTGTGGAAATGTTGCATTAGTTTTCTAGGGTTCAGTATTCCCAACCCAGATCAGATTTTCCATTCAGGCACCTGAATAAAGGATGGCTTTTCAAAAGCACTGGACACTCAGAGCATCTTATTGTTAGAAAAGGGAAACTGGATGATTTGAATACCTCTCAATTTTATCCATCCATTCCAATTTTATTTCTTCATCTATTTTATTCTCGGTCTATCAGCATTCTCAAAATGGTTTCCATAAAATGTCATTTGCGACAGCCACCTATAATTCACATAATTTTCTAAGATGTCACTATTACTGCTTTCATCAACTTTCATGCAACAGAAACCTTAGTCTGAGTGTAGCTCAAAGTCAGTCCACATAATACCTTAGGAAAAATGCTATCTTTGTGTTGTCCCTATTGCCCTGTCCACTTGTATCACTTCCTCAGGTATATAAGACTTGAAGATAATGTTTCAGTATGGGAGATGATGTTAAATGACCCTTCACTGCAAAAGTTACCATTAGCAGATATTCTTATGATGAATTTGCAACATGTCAGCTCTTGATCATATTATTTCATTTTTGTTTTCTGAAGGAGATGTAGAGCAACAACAATCCTTCTAGTGGGAGCTTGCTTCTGCTTTGGTAGCACAGGCATATATTAAGGTCTGTTACTACTTTCTAAATTTGGGCAAATACCACTTTTGCTGTAACAAAAACCCTTAGTTATAATATTTCAGTTTTAATTAACTTGTAATTAAGCAGTGAGCAGAGCTGACTTTTTAGTTTGGTGATTGTAATGGAATAGAGCAACTTTCTCAACCTAGTTCAGAGAGATGTGGGATTAAAATCTTCACGACACTGCTCACTAAACTGGAAAGATACTAATTTGTTTCTTGTCAAATTAAAACCCATAAAGTCCATTTTCGCTAACTGAAAGGTTTTACTTTTGTTTTGCCTACTAATATAAATACATCTATAAATCTGAACAGAATTGTATTCCTCAGCAATATTCTTTTGTCCCCTGAGCAGCTCCATCCTTTGAGATAGTCAAAACTGAACTGGATATGATCTTGACTAATGTGAGTTAACTTCGAAGTTGGATCTGACTTTGAAGTTTGCTGTGCTTTGAGCAGGATTTTGGACTGGATGACCTCCAGAGATCCCCTCTAACCTGAATTATTCTGTCATTCTAAGTATTGTTTCTTTTTCCCAAATATCAGATGTTTCCTGTAGTCCTACATTTGTTACTTTAAAATGATGTGTGAAGAAAAGTAAACCTTTTGATAGAACTTTAATTTACTGTTTAAGCAACACAAACCCAGTGTCAGCTTCTACATATTTTTCTTTTATCTTTTTTTTTTTTTTTTCTTGAAACGATTCTGGTTTATTTATGATTTTTCTGTTTGCTTGACACATTTGATTACTTTTCTCACTAGCATACATGCTCTCTGTGGCTCATAAGGGGGGTTGTGTTTGTTTATGTAAGTTATTTATATCTGTTTTGGAAAGCTCATTTGGGTAAAGGCTCACCTTTCTAGAATTCAATCAAACTTTCACATCAGTAGCTGACAGCAGGTTTAGTGCATTTCTGAATGAGAACTTCAAACACTGCACTGTTATAAACATCAAGTAATTTTTGCAAAAAAAAACTTTAATGTGAATTTTTGGTGTAGAGAGAAAAGGAAAGAGAAATTCAGGGAACTTCAGGTGAGTAAATATCGTGACTTTTGCAGTTGATGTCTTTATTGGAAAATCTGTTTGTGGCTGACTCCAAGTATATTAACCCGGCTTTACTGTTTAGTGTTAGCAATGTGAAACTGCCTCACAGGATTCATTACCTAGCTGTAGCAGTTATAGCTTACTTAGTACCCTTGTACTCTGCACACTATACAGCCTGTGCATGTAGTATCCTGTTGAAGTACTTACTTGAAGCAGTGTTGTGTTGCTGAATACAGTCTCACTGCTGTTGGCTCAGGAGATGGAGCAAGCTAATTAATTCAACACGATAATTAATTGAGTCACCGTGCCAAATGTCAAATACTTTTTAGATCTTTCAAGTTTCTGTCTTGAAGTATATTAACAATATACAACTCAGAGTAGTGGAAGGCTGGATACCTTGAACAAAAATTATTTAAGTGCTCTTCACAATTGCAATGGGAATAGCAGCTGTTGACTTCAGCAGCAGTGCTGCAGCACTGTTGGGAGATATGGTAGAGCAAGGTCTGTATCAGGACTGCAGAATACTCAGACTCTAATGGTAGACTTGAAATAATAACTCAGTGACTAAGAAAGTTCTAAATTTTTGTCATCCATGAGTTAGCCAATATTCATGAATTTCAGAGTGATCAAAACCCCTTATGAAATAATGTACCCAATTGCATTACTGATATTGTTGATGAAACAAGCTGCATGCGGCCACCAGAAATCTTAAGAAAGTTGTATTTAACAACAAAGAGTGAGTCTCGGATCTTAAACCTTGTCCAGACATTTAATTCCCATTTCAATCTGAATTTAAGAATTCCTTATATCATTACTAAATATTTCTAGATATCTATTTAGATACTTCGACTATATTTAGAGTGATAGATCTCCTATTTAGATACTTTTAACGGTCTGTTCCTATACTTTTGCCAGACTGGCAAAATTCTCCTGCTCTAGCTGCATGCATAATTTGTATCTGTCTGCACAATTGGCCTTAGAGGTTATTGCCTTCCATTTCCTTCCACTTCTATTTCCCATCAACTATTCCATAACAGTTGATAGTCCCAAGAAAATGAAATGCGCAGGAGCATCTTTTCAAGCCCAGAAAGTGTACTTCTAAAATAAGAGCTTGTTTTCATGTTTTAAAGTAAAAAGACATCACCTGTATATTTCTAGATTCTGTTTGATATTTAATATAATTTTGCTGTTTTGACAAACAGAAACATGAAGAATTTTGTACAATATTGCTTTCTATTCACAGTTGGTGAAAACTCAGCTCTACAAGGAAGGCAACGCTATTTAATCACTAGTTTTACCAGGAAGGATCCAAATATGCACCTTGCTGCATCACAGAACATTCAGTAGTTTGTTAGTACCTACAAACAGACAGGAATATATTTCTAAGTGTGAAACTCCTATCCTGTGATTCCTGTCTTTAACAGGAAAGTGGATTTGCACAGATGTCAAGTCCAGTGTGAACAGGCAGGTGAGAATAGCAGAAGACCCCTCTAGGCTGGTTATATAAACACTGAAAGAGTAGCTGCTGTGCCTAAGCAGCTCTAGATTCGACGCACTAGCAGACTGTTTAAGAAAAAGCTGTTTGCATGCTTTTTCCTAGCTGTAAATATTTTCCCTGTTTGAGGACTCTACTTGGTGGGAATGATGCCTTTGGAAGCAAAAGCAGCACAGAACCACATAGCCCATGATGGTCGTCGAGCAGTGGCTCGCGCCATCTCTCTGATAGTCGTGTGGAAGCATTCTGAAAGACCTTTATTTTTGGCTGCCACCATCTCGGTTTTGGTGTTAATCTGTGCCCGTGGCAGGGTTTTGCAAAGCAAAACAATTGAGCAGCTGGATCCTGCCCCCCGTTCTTGTTGTCTTGTTGCAGGGAGGAGTGCGCAGGGCAGGTCTGTATTGGCCTGATAAGGAAAAGAGGATTCAGCATGGCTGTGAAGGGAGGAAAGCGTTCAGGGTTGGGCCAGGAGAGCAGTGGGAGACAACAGAGACCCTTTAAGGGGATCTGGGAGGTTCAGCACCAAAGCGACACTTCTGGAAGATATCCTCATGAAGAGGTTTGACTGGGTAGTCTGTGAGGAACTGAGGAGTCAAGGTTCAAAATGAAGTTGGGTTACTCACTAATTTTTGGCTGGTCACTTTGGGTCAAAACCCTCATGTCTGTAGTAGCCAGCAACTTTTAATCTTCAGAGTTGCAGCATGAGGGTTTTCTGGGCACTTTGGTTGAAGGTGTTTCACGGCCACCAAGACAGCCACTAGTCTGTAGTCAGGCTGTAGTCTCTGGTTGAACAACATGGAAAGGGATAAAGCAGTTTTCTTCTTGAGATATTTACCTGAAAATGGGGAGTTTGGCTCTTATTAGCACAGAGCCATTTTTACATTTCATTACCAAAGGTAGTGTATTGAGTAACAAACCTTGATTCGAATCTTTGTTATACTGGGTTTATACTTTTAAGTACCTTAGTGACTACGAAAGCATTTCTTTCTCATTTTTACTGCTGTTACTCCCAGGCTCTTCAATACAAAACTGGAACGTTAAAAAAAAACATGGAGATATACTGAGATGATGTGGACATCCACATAGCCATCCACAATGGTCTTTGAGAACACATCACCTCACGTTGCCTCACATTTTATAAAGTGTTCTCCCATTTATATAAACATGTAGTTGAGGGGAATGCAATGTCAGAATAAATGTTTTTTAAAAAATTTGTACATAATTGTAGTTTAGATGCTTCTTTCCAAAAATTTAGTTTTTTCTGTTCATTTATTTACATTTATGCAACAGTGTTAATTTAAAACATGTTACTAATCTGATAGCAAGATGTGGTAATGATCTGAATAAACACCCGGTTTTGAAAAAAGCCGGAAACATTTTTTCCGGCTTGCGGAAGTAGTTTCCAGAATACGAATAGGTGGTGAAGCATCATGGTCCATGAAAAGAAAGAACACAATGATTGTGCACCTCTGCGTGAATGCTGTTAGTACACTGATATCAGTACTGGGTGACATTGCCATAGACTTAATTTTAAGATATTAAATGTTTAAGGGACATACAATTATGACTTGTTTAAAAACCAAACCAAAACAAAATGCAAATGTGCACAGGAAGACAGGATTGAAATTACGTTGTTCCTTTTTATTTCTTTATTTCTGAATCAATGATTTCCAGAATGTAATATTGTGTCAATAGGGGATTTTCATATAAAATTGGTTTTGTTTTTTAACCTCTTTTCCTTGGCCATAGCTCTTATTTTAAGACCACACATACCCATGCTTCATTTGGAGACCTGTTTATCAAAACAGCAGAACTTTAACACTTGTTTAAATCTACCACTGGTCATTTTGGAAGGTTTCTTAAATAATTCAGTTACTTTGTGCTTGCTATTAAACAGACTTTAACCTAATACTATTGTAATTAAGTAGTAGACATTACCAATCATTCTCATTAAACTAACTTAGTTCCCTGGGAGAAAACTCAATAAACTATCTGTCCTGTTTTAGCAAGCTTCATTTCAGTAGGGGGCCCCTTCTCAAAGTGGGAATGTATCCTGGGGCACATTGTAAGGGCGCTGCTGAGAACAGAGTGTGGGGAGGGCCTGGAAGAAGAGATGAGGCAGGGTCAGGAGTCTGGGACAGAAAAAGGGCAAGAAAATTTGATTTAGGGCCTCCCGAGCAGCAGAAGCAGAGGGAGACACCATCTGCAAGTGACAGGCTCTTCCATTTTAGGTTGTGGGGAAAAGCAGAGAAGACAATGTGTACTGGAGAACACACCGCACTGTTAAGCTGTTTAGAGAGAACCACTGCAATAAACTGAGTGGTAGCAACATATTCTTGTGCTACTACACTGTGGTCATCTAGTCTAATCTCCTCTGTACCACAGACTTTAAGACTCAACTTTTAGAATGGGATGTAGCATTATTTAAATACTTTGGCTGAGAGAAATTACTGATTTACCTCCATTTAAGGTCGTTCGTGTAGTTCACTACACTGAAATATCTATCAGACATAAGTTCAGCAACCATGTTTAATATGAGGAATTTCACATTAATGTTGTCCTCGGAGGAAATTTTTTAAATTCATGCTTTTTATAATGATATTTCTTCCTATTTATGAAACATATGTATTATTATAGACTAAGCAGATATAAAATGTCAGATTTAAATATTCAGCAGTTTTTAAAATAGCTTTCTTCTCACTAAATGTTAATTTTTTTTTACTCTGAAATAAAATTCAGTTTCTAAAATGTTGACGTATTTTTCTCAGTAGTTTCACATTCATAGAAAAAGCATGGGAAATTCTACCTCCATCATTACAGTGAACATAAAGCTATGAAGGTGTTTGTTTCTGTGAAGAGGTTTGCATTGTTAAAGCAAGAATTTGGTAGTTACAATGGGCACTGAACTGAAGGACCTGGAGCCTTGTGTTCTCTCTTTGACCACTAGAAAATAAAATGTCCTGGATGCTCCTAGGTTTCTCTGGGACAATTACACATACAGCTATGCCTGCCCAAGCGTAGTGAGCCTTAGTGTACATTGGTAGCGGAGAAAAGCAGTCTGATGCTGTTGCCTGTGGAACTGTGGTAACACTGGTGTTGCAGTCAGTACATTGACCAGATGTACTGTCTGGACATACAAATGACATATGATTATAAAAGCGTCGATGGAGGCAATAGTGGGCAGCTGCTTTGAAGAAAGTAGAGAGAAATTGGGTGTGAAAAGAAAATTCATATTTTGGTGATGTCAAAATTTGTGCTAATAAAAGTGCAGACCAGAATACCATATCGTAGTAACAACAAGATTTGAAATTATTATCTATCTTCATTTAAATTAAAAAATTACTTCAAACAAAAGAATGGACCTGTGGTTTCAGTGAAGACAGTGGCTGCTTGCCACTCACTTCTGTACACTGTGATGGAATGATCGAAATTCCAAACATCAGTTCCCTTTCAGTCTGAATATACTTGAGAGAAATAACCTGTAAATTTTCAAGAATGATGGAGATATAAAGTATTTCCAGCTGTTTCATTATCAGCCAAATTAACTGCATTCTGTAAAAGTGTGGGTTTGAATGTTTTGAATAGGAAATCCATCTCCGTATTTATAGTAAGGATAGTTAGTACAGTATGTGTGAATACATAAATATATTTTAAAATGTAAGTATAGTAAGTACATATATTTGTTCACATATACATACACAATGTGTTTGTGAGTATATAAAAATAGCATATTCTAGTCTGAAGAAAGTGCTAACGGTTATTAGGGCCTAAAAATCGTTTTATTTGAATTACTAACATTTTGCTGAACTTTCTTCTCTGTTCAGCTATAGCTCCTTTTCTAATGATGTTGTAGTATCACATACTCAGTAGCAAAATGTGTCCTTTTCCAGATGCAGCAGATCTAGTTTACACCACTTAAATATGGACAATACAGAGCTTGACCCAAAATCTTAAGGCTGAGTGAGGTTTGTAAATGTCCTGGGCCTCATTTATCAAGGCTAGAGAACAATTTCATCAATCTAATCCTGTGGTGGCTCCTCAGGCTCCAGGGGAGCTGAAGAGATGATCAGCTCCAGCCACTGGGGCTGTGCTGCAAGGAGCACAGGAGGCACCACCACTTGCCATCCTTGCCTTCCCTGCCAGTCCCAGACCACTGGCAGTAGGGGAGAGGCTGCAGCAAGGGATGCACAGCTAGTACTCTACCTCATAATGTTATTTATTTTGTTTTGTTTGTTTATTTATTTAATTATTTATTATGTTTTGTGCATGTCCTGATATTCCATATATGATAAATTATATGCATAGCCCCATCATATTTGGTATTGTTTCATATTTGTGTCCCATCTTAAATAACTTAATACATTTTTGCCCCCTTTCTTTTCAGTAATGCATTTTTATCCTGTATTGCACAAACTGGAGAGGAGAAAATATTTCAATGTATTTGCAAAATGTTTTACAAATTGTGAAACATTAAATATAGTTACTTTTTTTTTTTTTTTATTTGAGCTCTTTTAACATATTTAGGAAATACTTGAGTTTTACATAGACAAAATATTGTCTTTTCTGTTCTTTAAGGGAAGGATAACAGTCTGAGTGTAGTTATTGTAGTTAGAATAAACAACATAGCATCTGAGATGTCATCATATTTTATGTAGATTGTTCTCACTCTGAGAAAATGTCTTATAATTTCAAATTCTCCCTGCCATGGATTAGTATTTTCTATCTTGGTTATTTGATATTTGATTTGATATCTAAAAAGCATAAAAGAGAATTTTTAAATAAAAGCTTCATATATGTTAGTAATTATTAGTATGTATTTGTTTATAAACATCTCACATTTCCCAAAATATTTTATTTTATTTGCAGCTTTCTTTTCCACATGACAGTCTCTGATTTGGAGGATGAGTGACCACTTTTTTTTAAAAGATGAAACTGGAACTCCTGCCATGTGTGAGGACATTAAAACAAGTTTAGGGGAGCTGAGGGAGGTGTGCCTCAGTGCTGGGGAGGTGAGGAAGGATTTTTCCCTCTCTCCCCCTCCTGCAAGCTGTTGTCCTCACTTTTGGAGGAAAACTGGGACAAATTAGCATAAAGGGAAGAGAGCAATAAAGCAGAAAACAATAGTAGGTCCAAAATATCTTAGTTTCTTCTTTTCTGCTTGTGTTGAAGCAGGCCTGGTTCTGATATTGCTAATTTTTAATTCTGCTGTGAACTTCATAGTATGTCTTAGTCTTATCTCTTTGCTTTTATGGTGTTTCTTACCCTTGTATGCAGTTGCATTTATTACATTAAATACTGGATCTTGTTATTCATATTTGTTAAATTCCATATTGTATTATTGTCTTTTGGGATCCACTTGTTTAACCTTAGTCATGTTTCAATTCTCAATCTGGTCAATCCACCTTCCCTCATCCAAGGCAAAATACCATCTTATTCCTGTACACTTCTGTGGTGGAGGGTTTCCCTCACTTCTTGGATCTGCCTAGGTCGTGGTCCATGGAGGGGTATGATGGGTTACGTTAGGTGAACCTGCCAGACTCGCAGGTGTAGGTGTCAGCAAGGGAGATTTAGGTTAGATACGAGAAAGAGCTTCCTAATGGCAATGAGAGTGAAAGGCTAGAAGAGATTCAGCAGGTTGTAGTAAATCTGTGGCTGTTGTGTTTAAGAACAGGCTGGACCAAGACAACAGGAGTGGTATAGACATAGCTGAGCCATGGTGTGGGGGAAGGAAATGGAGCAGATGACCCTGTGGCTTTTGGCACCCTAATGCTGAGAAATGTCTGCAGCCAACTTCTCATGTTTGGCTGCCCAGAGACACCTGCAGGTAGCTAAAGTCTTTCAAGACTGCTTTAAAAGGCCAGAATGAGACACTGGTTTTTGTAGAAAATGGCAGATGGGACATTACAGGAAGCTAGACAGTTGGTCACACCAGTATAGGATATCGTTTTCAAAATCAAACTGAAATATAACAAGGGCTTGCTGGGAGATAAGGAAGTAAGCTGCTATATTTCTTTGGCATTTCCCTTCCCAATTGCTTGCAGTTGTTTGTTGTTTTTTTTTTTTTTCTTCTGAATATTCTCCCTTCCCCTTCCAGTTTCTTGCTAGCTAAAGTTAGAATTAACACTCTGTGTATAACCAAATATTAAGTAAGTGTAGGTTTTTCAAAGCAGTATTTTCAGCTTTACTTCAGACGTTGTTTCTACGTATTCTGTACCTCTTTTTTAAGAAATACCATCTGATTTCTACGGATGATTGTCCCAGGTTTCTGTGTCACAGATTTGTGAAGTGAGAACAGTGCTATTGAATTTTCAGGATGCCAAATGTATGCACTTTGATCTGGTGGTACAGCATGCCTCAGGGAGTAAGCTGAATCTTGATTTCTGTAGTCAGTCATCCACTATCAGGTACCAGAGCCCTGATTAGTCAGGCTGAAAAACAGAGAACACACCATGGGTTGGATGTGGAAACGTTTGCGAGGAAGCTCTTGGCATTAGCGGCATCCATGGAGCTCATTTTGTGGTACTGTTTCAGTGCTAAAAAAATCTCTGTAATGCATACAGAAACAATAACAGGTACCTCTGTGTAGTAAATGACTGTACATGCACTGATAACTTTTGAAGATGCTTCCCCTTCCACCACCACATTCAGCAGTGAAAAATAAAAAGAATATCCATGTTTTGAAATTTGACCTCTCTCAAATGTGAGACCGCTTGGTGTGGTTGGGCCTCCTTAACATTCCTCACATTCCCTCTTCCAAGCCAATTGTTACACTTGTTGCAGAGTTTAAGTGGCTTTGTAGTGGCACCCACTAGTTTGCTCTGACTGCTGGCATACATGGGACTAAATGGCCTTTCTGACCTTTAATAAGCATTTCCTTGTCAGTCATACCAAAGATATTTGACCATCTAATTCTTTATTCACTATAACTACCATAACTGTGAGGTCTCCTGAACTCTTCCGAATTATGATCAAGGTGTTCTCATCGTTTTCTGTGTTTCTCTGGCTGTGGTGTTGGACAGGAGCACTTGCAAAGTCTGTTTTGGGATAATTGCAAAGCATGGGGAAGTAAAGAGGTTCACAGGGTGGCATTCACTGCCGTGGCTCACTGCAGCATGGTATTCATCAACATCACGAGAGCTGCAGCAGTATATTGCATTGATATTATCATTTCAAAATTTATTGGGATAACAAGGATTGTAGAAGTTACTTATTCAAGACAACATATTACATACGCAAATCTCTTCCAAATTAAGCATGTGTTAGAGATCAGGGTTTATATGCCTGTATTTTTTACCCTAACTAGGTGTTTTTCTGTTTCCATGTATAGTCTTTGAAAAAATATGAAGCTATGAATAACGATCACAAATTTTAAACAGTGATTAATAATGCACTTAGGACTTGATTTTGCCTAGCACTGAACACCAACAGAGGTGCTGAGCATCCCAAGCTTTTCTTAAAAGCAGTAGGGCTGAGGTATGCTTAGCATTTCATGACACTGAACGTTGCAAGTACAGCCTATAAACCTCTCCAGAGAAGATAAATATTTGTTATTTTATTTGACCTTGAAGATGGGACTGGTTTGATAGGGTTAAGGTCAATGAGTATATTATTTTCAGACAAGATACAGAGTACATGGATGGTTCTGCTTTATTTTAGTGTGTTAACATCTGGCAACGTTCTGTGTTCCATATGCTGCTGATTGTCCTGATACATTCATCTTCAGTGATTATCAAAAAGATTTCAGTGCTCTGGAGTTAATCACACATTTGAGAAGACAAATAGATGAAGATAAGTAGAAAAGCTGCATGTGGATTTTTGTGTATAAAACCAATATTTGGGTAATCTTGTCAAGTACCCTATTAATTTAGAAAAATTTTTTAAATTGACTTAATTAGCTAATGTCTGTAAGTGGTGTAAGTATGAAAAATAGCATATTAGAGTTCAATATTGTTATCACAATAGGCATAGAGAACATTGCTCCTTAGAAATCTGATTGTGCCCTTTTAATTCTACGTGTTGCACACTTGCTTATTTCTACTAATGGTAAATAGCTAAAAAGGTTTTAGATTTGCACCCTTTTCTCTTGTGTTATTTTTGTGTGGCTTCAGTATATGAAAGTTTAGCCATACTTGTGCTATTTCATTACAAAAAGCACACACATAACTATTAACTGATTTTTTTCTTTTTTTTTTCTTATATTTTTTTTTTATACCAGTGTTTTCAGTTTTCCTAGGTTGATAAGATTTTTTCCAGGGCTATAAATTATTATTTTGATTCTGTGCTGTTTTGGCCTTACATGCTAACAGCTTCAGGGAAGAAAGACTCAAGAATTTCACAGAGAATTTGCCACATCAAAGCAGGTGTTCACTTTTACAGTACCTTCTTCTTTCTGAAAATGCAGAAAGTCTACCATGATCAGAACGAATGGTGAGGCAAAAATCAAACTAAGCTAGATGTCTGTCAACCTTGTACCTTGTACCTCTCTTGTGGCTTTTGCCACAGCCCACACCTACATTAGAGAGCAGTCTTCTAAGCTAGCCCACCATGGAGCTATCCCTGCCCCACATTCCTGAAAAGAATAATTCAAATGAGAAAACAGCCATAGGGTTCAAAGTCTAGAAAGCTGACCCTTTGCTTCCCACACCTCCTGTAATACAGCCCCTTGCTACTCCAGTCTTTGCTAACAATGAAGGGCGCCATGAAATCAGCTGTGGCCATGGCTCTTCAGGCAAACCCTGGGATCGGGCTCTGTCCACACAACACGGTGTGGGATGTCTGGTCAAGATAGACATCAGGAAAGCAGCAGGAAGGCTAAAGTGGCAGATTGCCACAAAACAGAAGGTACAGAACAAGCTAAAGTAGCAATGTTGCTACTCAATATTTCTCTCTTAATTGAATATCCATCATTTCAAAGAAAAAAATAAAGGCAGCAAAGTCTCTTAGGACACATAACATATCCTTAGCCACCATTCCGATAAAACTTCTTTTATTTTATCATGCACAAATTTGTTTAGATCTTAGCAGTGACCACTCTTCCTGTTGCCAATATCTGTTAATGATAATTACTTCAAATACTATACTCAGTCAGTGATAGCATCACATCATGGTGAGGAAGATTGTGATCTTATCTAAACCTATTCTGTTTAACTCTGACACTCCTTCTATTATAGTGGGGCCCTGATAAGATCATGCCTGTTAGGATCAGACATTAGTTGGAATCAATATTTGAAAATGTGCCTGTTTTTGCTTAATAGCAAAGTTAGTGTGAGGGTCAGAGTGAGATCATTTGTTGGATGAGATTGTACAGCTTCATCTTGTAATGGAAATGTGTTCTTTGCTTCAGCTGGTGGTGAAAAGTAAAAACAAGGGCTCTTTGAAAGCTGCACAGCTTTGCTAATAATCACTGTGTAAGGAAGATACAATCATTATTATGATATTTAACATCTGTAGTGCTGCAGCATGTTGAGGTTCTAGTCAGGAACTAGTGCTCTTTTATGCTAGACTCTGTCTGAACTTGATATTAAAAAGAGAGCTGCTGGCCTCAGCTAGCTTAGGTCTTGGTTTTAGACCAGATGTAAATACAATGGCAACAAGCAAGTGTGGGAGGCAAAAGCTAAAATGGAGATAATTAAGATTAGTATATTAAACAGCAGTTATATCACACTAAAGCAGCAGACGAGAGTTTTTTAAAGATAGTGAATGAAAAAGGCAGCGAGTTTGCAGATGATTTCAGAGAATTCTTCCTATATGCATTACTCTAGTGGAAGAAAATACAAATAAATTGGGGATATTTATTTAGATGGGAATTTTGCAACTCATCTGCTAATAAAGAAGGATGTAATCTAGATCAGTGATGGTGAACTCTTTTAGTGCCTGGTGCCAAATTTATTTTAGAAAGATCATCTCATGTGCTGCCAACATAAATTTCTCTGTACTGAACCTGGCACCAGTGCCAGCAGTTTACGGTTACTGGTAGATGAACAGTCAGAAAATGTAAAGGACCATAACGTTTTTTTGCTGAAAAACATGGTAACTCATAATAAGACACTTCAGGATTTGGTCAAAGAAATCAAATCAAAGCCCTGGGGGTATTGCATGGGATGTATGAGGGCTGCAGTGCCCCTTTCTCTTCAAGAACATTAATTTTTATTCTCTCATAAATAAAAAAGTCCAACAGCATAAATTAAAATAAAAAGTGAATGACCCATTGTTTTGATCACTGGACTGCAAAATGTGAGTGACACTAGTTCTGTGCCTGAAGTTGGCATCAAAGGGCCTCATGAATAGCTTCCAGTGCAAGGCAAGTGCCATGATCACTAGACTACTCTAGAGAGAATGGCTCCAAGTGATATTTTGATAGATCTGTTAAATCATTCTAGTGTAGAATAAAAATAAATTTGGAAATTCCCTTATTTTTTTCATGAAATGGGATTCTGTTTAAATGCCAGTTTGTTATTTAGATGAATTGCTAATATTAGTGATGTGCTAAGACCTGGACTGTGTTTACCAATCATTTCCATTTCAGTAATGCTGCTCATCACTGAGTTTGTCTGATCTTAACCTCTAACTTTTTGTGGTTTAACTTGGATTTCCTTTAAGTTCTCAACTTAATTACAGTTCCTCACATTTGACACATCAGTCACTAAATTTATGACACTTTTCTGAAAGCGATGAACATACACATGACAGGAGTGATAGTTTTCAATAGACAAAGTCTGAAAGTTTCTGATTTGGAATAAAACATATATACTGTCATGAGCTGTTGTAATTATATATGTATATGTCATTACCAGTATCACATATGTGCCAACTGGTAGTTAAGAAGATGTGTAACTGTAATTTACGTTTGTTCAAACACAAAAGTGGAATGACAAATGAATAAATCATTGCACCAGTGCTAACAGTAAAAGCATGAGTGAATTCACTATCATATTGCCTTTCCATTCAATTAAATGCCATTGCTTATTCTTTTAGTATCATATATGAAAGCACTGTAAATTGAAATAAAATAAAAAACTCATCGAAGTGGATTTATATTGATTAAATTCTTCCCCCATAAGATGTGCGTAAGGATATTTGAGTGGTATTCTGAATACCAAAAAGTGAGGTATTTCCATGTTTTCATTGAACAATGCATACTTTGGGGTACAATATGAATAATGAAGATGTAGATTTCATTTTACTTTTCATTTAATTTGTAACAGAGGGAGGAGCAGAGCCATTTCTAAATCATCCCTGAAATAATGGGAAGAATTTCTCTTTGAATGAAATATTAAATATGTCAAGAGTTTAGACATCTATGTCACAGTGCAGGACAGAATTTTTTTAAGACTGATTTTTCCTCATTTCCCCAACCCTACTTTAATCTGGGTGCATCCCAAAAGTGTTTCTTGAGTATTCTTACGCTTCATTACAGTATTTGTATACAAAAATAGGTGTTTTCCCACATACGCATTTCCACAACGTGGCCTTCAGTAGATTAGTGATGCAACTGGTCATCAACATCACTAAAAAACAATGTACGGGTAGAATTTTGAAGCGTTAATATTTATACATTGATTTATTTAAAATGTTGACTTTTTGAACAACTCTAATTCTCCTCATTATTTCTTTTTTTGTTGTCTTAATTCTGAAATATATTTTCAAATTCATAGAATATCAATAGTTTTCACTTGTCCTGTTCAATTTCAGAAGTCTTTGTGCCATATTTTTGGCCAGAGCGTGCTAGGTGTAGGATCCTAAACTCTTCAGTGGGGCAAGAGAGGTGGCTTTTTCTTTCCTGTTCTGAAACCATGATGAATCTAATTTTAGACAGAATGCAAAACAGAGCACTACAGTTTTCTGGCTTACTCCCAGATATGTATAAAACAAGAATGTCATTAAGACAATTGGATATATCTGAAGAAGTAATGTGGTTTTATTCCATGGATATCCCTTCTTTCTCCCTAAATAAAGAATGATGAAGAGCCATAATTTTACCTTTATAATAACAAAATACTCCACTGACTCCATTCCTCAGTGCCCAGCACTGGCCACATACAGCATGTTTTAAGACCTTCTATTAAACTTGTGTGCCAGCACAGTCAGATCTTCACTTTAAACCTGACTGTGAAACCATTAGATTGAGAAGCAATAAGAGATGTTTAAAGACAATTATACCTGGATGAATAAAGCAGAAAAGTGTTTGTGACTATTTATTTGAATTCTAAGAATTTATTTCATGTAACTTTTTTGGGGGTGTTTGGTTGGTTTTTTTTTTTTGTACTTGTACTTTCTGCACCAAGAAGTTCTCGGTATCCAGACTAGCCTATTAAATGTCACAAAACAGATAATCATGTTGTTATTTTAATGTCTGTATCAAGATGGAAAAAGAGGAAATACCTTCCTAAAAGAATTTTCAGACAAAGAACAGGAGAAGAGTATAATTTGATCACAGGTTTTAAAAATGGGAGATCAAAGTACAAAGAGATTAAAGAGATTAACGGACCTGCCTGACAGCACTCTGGAGGTCTCAGGTCTCCTACAGGTTAAACAAATGGCTGTCCCTGGAATGATGAGCAGACACCCAAAGAGTTGTACATTAACAGACTATGAATTGAGGTAATTTTTAGAAATTCTTCGTGTAAAAACTGTGAATAAAAAGTAGGCATGTACGAATCCATGTGTTCATAGACAATTCATGATAGAAGACTAAACTTTTAATGAATATTATATGCAGATACTAACTGTAAAGAAAATGCAAATACAAAACAATGCTCCTTTGAACACATTCTCAAATGTACCACCTAAGAAAAATGGAAGAAAATAAGTAGACTTGTACAGAAGTCCAATAAACAGCTACTCTACAACAAATTCCCATCATTTCATAACTGATGGGTTAAAATTTGAACATGAAGGTTTGTAACAAAAATCCAGATTTGCCAAGAGTGGTATCCCTTATCATGTAAAAGAATGATAGTACACTGGTGTGCATAGTCTGGATTATGTCTTTGAAGAAAAGAAAATGCTTGATGATGGTCTAGGAGCACTGTTTCCAATAGGCCAGTCAGTCAAATGCAAATACAGTCTATAATAAAAAGAACTGGTTGGCATAGTAATTGGGAAATGAATGTTATTTGTAGCTCCATATTTCTGTCTTTAGGAGTCTAAGAACTAGGAGGTTGGTATTGATAAGAGGGTTTGTGTATAAATCCTTTGTAATGAGTCTGTGCCTCTTCAGTCATTTGTATTAATTTTAACTTTAGATATGAGCATCATTCTCTGAAAAGGGTGGCAACTGAATAACTAACGTCTGGGGAAAAAAAATTACTAATTTTAGAAAAAAAAATCCCTCGGTTCTTTTTTTTGTTTTTTTTTTGTTGGTTTTAGGTAGGTTTTTTTGTGGCAGAGGGAGTCTGGGGCTCTGTACAGAATCACCTTACATGTCATGGCATGCACTACCAATTATAGCTGCATTTGTACAGATACTGTCAAAGAGGAATTCCAGTTTAGAAGAGGAAACTATTATGTAGAACTACCAACTATAACATGTAGTTCAAGAGGCATAAATGTCCCTGCTATCCTTAACTCAGGTCAGAAACTCTACATAGTTTGAGATCTGCATCAACTACAGCCATTAGTATTACCCCCATGTAATTTTTTTTTCTTTGTTGGCTGATTATTTAGTAATGTATCTGGCAGTTTTTGCTGTTCTGTATCTTCATGGAGACACCCATATTTGACATCTTGTTCATATTCTGAACTTCTGAGTATTTCTGTGAGACCACTTGGTAATGCGGGACTTGCACTGACAAAAAGGTTAAGTTTTTTGGTGGTTTTGCCTCCCTTTTGCTACTCCGTCTGCACCCCAGCTGCTCTCTCCATGCATCTCTCATTTCCATTTACAGGGATGCCTTTAACTCTTCACTTTTTCTCTCCATATTTCTTGATATTTATCTCTTATTTCTGTTGCTGGTACTTTCCCCTTAGGCCTTCTCCTCACCTTTCCAGTCTCTCCTTGTCCACTCTTGTCTTCCAGCCATGCTTCCTTCTCCTTTCTCTAATTTCTCTATCCTTTTTATTACTGGTCTTCAGGACATCAATGCTCAAGGACTTGCCCTTCCTTAATTTCAGGCTCCACCCCATACAGTTAATTTAGAGGACACTGGCCGGAAGTAGTCTTTGGAGCAGCTTTTAGGCAAAAAAAAGACTGAAAGGTAATTTTGTGTAAATAGAAATGTGTGATTAGTTTCTCTGTTCAAAGTATAATAGTACACTCATTGCTGTGGCTAGTCATAGGGCTGACTTGAAAAGGATCTGTGTACTTTTACCACTATCTATTATTTTGCTAGTTATAGGGATGTAATCAGCTCATGTCCCTGGGCATTAGGTGCGCACTGCAGAGAGCAAGAAGGAATATGTTGCCTCTGCCCCTGCTGAAGTTTAACATTGCACACAATTAGTCAGGTGTATTAAGGGCTCACTGTGCCATCTTCTACATAATCATCAGACATGGGTACTACCAGAGGCATGCTAGCAGGCTCAATGGGCCAGTGAACTGATCTTACACAGTAAATCCCATGCTTTTGTAATATGTTGACAGACTCTTACCTTAAACAGTGCTAGCAGGCACTGCTGTAATAAAACCAAACTGGCTCATGCGCTACTTCTGAGGTTTTCCATAAAGGCAGAGTAAATGTTAATGAATAAATAATCTTCTCCTAAATTTTGTACAATAACTGAGTTTACCTCAGGCAGGATGTGCTGCTATAGATCAGGCTTTGAAATGTGTGAGAATTCCTTATTCCTGGTAGTGTGGTGGGAAGAAGAGTTTGTCACTCCCCATGCCATTTATTTCTCTCTAAGGTGTTGAGGGCTTAGGTCTCTTGTCTTTACACATCCTTGCTCATACTAAGTCTCTCACTAGGAGCTAAGAAAAAATTTTGGAGGAAAGATAACAGGGAAAACATGCAAAATATTAGTTAAATTAATAAAATAATCCCTCTTCCCTGATCTTGTGTGCAGAAAGAAAATAAGAAATTGAATTGAAAATGCATTAGGTAATGCCTGATCTAGGAATTAATCTGCTTACTTACACACAGCAGAGATACAAATTCTCTTGAGATAGCTAACTTGGTTTCTGATGTGGTATAATCCATGTTTACACATGTTGCACTGAATTGTAAAGAGAAAAGATTCCTGTGTAAAATGAAGCAGAAATGGAAAGTAGAATGAGGAAAAAAAAAGTGTTTTATCATAGAGTAGTATTCTCTTTCTCACCATTCAAAAGAGCACATTAAAAGTAATACCTCTAATCTGAACTGGAAAAAAAGATGCTTGTTTTAATAAAAACTCCTTACTACAGGAGTTTTTAGCTAAATTTTTGGCTGACCGAATGAGGCTGCAGGAAAGTGCAGTTATTGTTGTTCAGCCTCAATGGAAGTGAAGATGCTGGAATCATACTTTCAAGCTTTCATATACATTTTTTAAAACATTTACTTTGAATAGTGAACTTTATTCCTTTGGATCATTCGTTAAGCATTTGTCTTTATTGACAAGTGAATGTCCTGTTGTCACGGTCTAACATAACTATACACTGGGGAACAAGATGTTTAAGATAGTTTTTGAGGAAATGCCTTGGGTAGAGATGGTCATCTTGTCATCCATGGCTATCTAGAATTTGTATGCAATCCTGAGATGACTCTGGTTTCCTTGAGACTGAAGCTATGACCCTCCTTTCTTGCTTTTGTTTTATACTCATCTTTGGAAATGAATTGGAGAAATGTTTTAAGTTTGAAAGGTTTTAGAATTTGAGACGTTTTGTTGTGAAATGGGGGTTCATCTTAAAGGGGTTTTGCAGCCTTCCATATTAAAAAAACAAACAAAAAAAACCCCAACAAAAACAAAACCTCAAAGGAGAAGAGGTAGATCATGTGAGAACAATTACTCAAAAACTTCTCCAAAGTACGAAGTGAGATCATGGCTACCCTGTCTGTGATCAGCAGAGGAATTGCTGATGTGTCTAGTTGTACCTTTAACAGCAACTGTAAGGAGGTAGAAATGGCCATGAAGCCCTGAAAGGTGGAGTGCAGAGCAATGAGTGGGTTGTCTGCAACTCTTATAAAGACATCAGTGAAGGAATTAAACTTTATTCAATATTAATTGTGCATAATTAAACTTTAAAACATTCAGAACTTGTGAAAGTTAAGACTCAATGCAGCAATTACTAAAAAGTTATTATATTTATGGATTTAAAATTACATAATAAAGTTTGTACTCTCAAGAAGAAAAATATAGTGAGAAAAATGTAGTGAGAATGTACTGAGCTAACATTGCTGTGAAATCCTTACAATCTGTAGGTCCTGATTTTTTAGTATTTTTTTTATTTTTTCAAAATTTGTTCATATTTTACTTTATTTAGTTCTCCATACAGTTCCTCTGTATTCACACAAACTGAAAAAAAAAAATTAAATTTAGGATCCTTATAGTTTCTGCTATATATAATATGCAGTACCAGAGGCAATATTTGATTTTGCCCACTGAACACTATTTCTTTCCCAGAGGAAAGAGTCAATCCTTGTCCTCTTTATGGTATCGTAATCACTCAAATGTTGTTTTAAAAATGATCACATTCTTTTGTAAGTTAAAAAAAAAAAACCACAGATACCTGTAATATTTTTATTTTACCAAAAATCTCACATTGTAGCAGAAAAACACATGGAATTTTCTAGAATCCCACAGATTTTCCTATGAAGTTATGAATGTGCTGAATAGTTTGGAACCAGAATAGATTTGCCACCAATATACATGGGTTGTTGGTTTGTTTTTTTTTTTTTTTTCATTAAGTCCTCCACATTGCATAAGAGTAATTTCTTCAGAAACACTTTCTTAGGTGTTTAAAAGTCAGTTACCCATTGACATGCACTTCAGCAAATGTAAGTTCTGTAGCAGCTGTGTGCATGGCCGTGCAAGGCCATGGGGAGGGCAGCGAGGAGGGTGCACAGCAACATCACTACCCTGGACTTCAGGAGAGCAGACTTTGGCCTCTTCAGGGATCTGCTTGGTAGAGTACCATGGGATAAAGCCCTGGAGTGAAGAGGGGCCCAAGAAAGCTGGTTAATATTCAAGGATCACCTCCTCCAAGCTCAGGAGTGATGCATCCCAAAAAAGAGGAGGTCAGGCAAAAATGCCAGGAGGCCTGCATGGATGAACAAGGAACTCCTGGACAAACTCAAACACAAAAAGGAAGCCTACTGAGGGTGAAAACAAGGACAGGTAGCCTGGGAGGAATACAGAGAAATTGTCTGAGTAGCCAGGTATCAAGTTAGAAAAACTAAAGTCCTGATAGAATTAAATCTGGCCAGACATGTCAAGGGCAACAAGAAAAGCTTCTATAGGTACATTGGTGAGAAAAGGAAGACGGGAAAATGTGGGCCCTGTCTGGAAGGAAATGGGGGACCTGGTTGCCTGGGATTTGGAGAAGGCTGAGGTACTCAGTGACTTTTTTGCCTCAGTCTTCACCAGCGAGGGCTCCAGCCACACCACACAAGGTGCAGAAGAGAAAGGTGGGAACTGGGAGAATGAAGAACTGCAAGACCACCTAAGAAACCTGAAGGTGCAGAAGTCCATGGGACCTGATGATAACTGGTAGGTCCTGAGGGAATTGGTGGATGAAGTGGCTAAGCCACTATTCATCATATCTGAGAAGTTGTGGCAGTCCAGTGTAGTTCCCACTGATTGCAAAAGAGGAAACATAACTCCCATTTTTAAAAAGGAGAAAAGGAAGACCCAGGGAACTGCATTCAGTCTCACCTTTGTGCTAGGCAAGATCATGGAGTGGATCCTCCTGGAAACTATGCTAAGGCACATGGAAAATAAGGTGACTGGTGACAGCCAACATGGCTTCACTAAGGGCAATTCATGCCTCACAAATTTGGTGGCCTCCTATGATGGGGTTACAGCACTGGTGGATAAGGAAAGAGCAGTTGAGGTCAAGTACCTGGACTTGTGTAAAACATTTGACACTGTTCCACACAAAATCCTTGTCTCTAAATTTGAGAGACATGGATTTGATGGATGGACTAATTGGTGGATAAGGAATTGGCTGGATGGTCACACTTAAAGAGTTCTGGTCAATGGCTTGATGTCCAAGTGGAGAGCAGTGATGAATGGCGTTCCTCAGGGGTCAATGTTGGGACTGGTACTGTTTAATATCTTTGCTGGTGACATGGACATTGGGATTGAGTGCACCCTCATCAAGTTCACTGACAAAACCCAGCTCTGTGGTGCAGTCAACACACTGGATGGAAAGGATGTGCCATCCAGATAGTCCTTGACAGGTTTTGAGAGGTGGGGCTGTGCAAGTTTCATGAAGTTCAACAAGGCCAAGTACAAGGACCTGCAATCCCAAGCTCAAATATAGGCTGTGCAGAGAATGGATTGAGAGCAGCCATGAGGAAAAGGACTTGGGTCTGTTCGTTGACAGGAAGTTCAGTGTGACCCAACAATGTACATTTGCACCCCAGAAAGCCAACCGTATCCTGAGCTGCATCAAGAGAAGTGATTCTCCCCCTCTACTCTGCTCTCGTGAGACCCCACCTGCAGTGCTGTGTCCAGCTCTGGGGCAACAAGGATGTAGACCTGTTGGAGTGGGTCCAGAGGAGGCTATGAAGATGATCAGGGGTCTAGAGCACCTCCGATATGAGGACAGGCTGAGAGAGTTGGGGTTGTTCAGCCTGGAGAAGAGGAGGCTCTGGGGAGACCTTACAGTGACCTTCCAGTACCTAATAAGGGCCTACAAGAAAGGTGGGGAGGGACTTTTTACAAGGGCATGTAGTGTTAGGACGAGGGATAATGGCTTTAAACTGAAAGTGAGTAGATTTAGATTAGATATAAGGAAGAAATTATTTCCTGTGAGGGTGGTGAGACATTGAACAGGTTTCCAAGAGAGATTGTGGATGTCCTCTCCCTGGCAGTGTTCAGGGCCAGGTTGAACAGGGCTTTGAGCAACATGGTCTAGTGGAAGGTATCCCTGCCTGTGGCTGGGCTACTGGAATTAGATGAACTTTAAGGTCCCTTCCAACCCAAACCACTCTATGATTCTATGGCAGAAGTGGTTCTGTTTCTTTCATGAAGGAGAGAGGTGAAAGTCTGAGACAAGAGGTAAAGTAAAATTGAAATCTTCTCTCAGTATAGTGATTTACCAGTGTAGCAGTGTCCCACTGAAAACAGATGTCTCCGTTTGTGTCTGGTCCTTGTATTTTTTGTAACTTTTTTCTTTACTCTGAATATGTCAATTAAAAAGGTGAAGTCAGGGAACAGAAAAGAAGGAAGCTATAACAAGCCTGAATTTCCCACCAGATGGGAAATTTCCACCAAAATGGCTTGGGGTCCTACACCTGAAGAAAATCCCATTCCTATAAGTGCCAAAAGGGCTGTGCATATAGGAGGTTGTTTCTGTGTTGTACTGTGCAGATCTGTTTTTTATTTGAAGTCTATTATTATGACATTAGATTGACACTTTTTAGGATTGTGAAGCCTGAAATGCTTCATTATATTATAACTATTAGGATTTTAGTAACATTGCATTGAATTTTAATAATTGAGAAGCTGCTGTGCACCTAGGCTCAAAGAAGCTATTCAGCTCTGCTTTGCTGACAAGGAAAGCAGCAGCAATGTGGTAGCCATTAAAAAATATTATTTATCCCTAGAGAAAGAAAAAATGTGTAACTTGGTGGCATACTGCAGCTCTGTGCACCTGTCTACAGCTATGCTACAGCCAGCGATTATGAGAAACATCTGTATGAAAACAGATGTTTTTCATAAACTGTTACAATTTACCTTCATTTAGTGCTCTATAGAAGCGGACCGAGGTCACATTTAAACATTTCAATGTGATCTGTATTGAATTTTAATTTTTTTCAGTGGACATTGATTTTGCATGTAAGCAGAAGAGAGATAGATACTATCAGAAACTTAGCCTAAAATTAAAACTTTATGGTGAACTATTTGTGCAACATTTTTAGAACAAAGGCAACATTAATCACCAGGCCTTTTTAAACCAATGTGGGGAGAAGGGAAAGCATGATAACATACATTGAAAGACTAATGATTGCTCAATCAAACTTTTGCTGGCACCTTCTTAATCACTTAAAACATGATGCATGTTGTGCTTTGGATGGTAATTTCAGACTTGGTATAAGGCAGCCCTTTTATGATGTGGGCTGCTGTTTGAAGTTTGGGCCCTTTTTGCACAGAAAAATATTGGGGGATGTGTGGAATAAGGCAAGGTGATTATAAGTTCTTATCAGTGGTGTTTAGATGAGTTAGAGAAGTAACATCAACCACTCTACTCCTAAAACAGCTTCAGTGTATGGCTTTAACTCCCCAGTGAACCACAAGGATTTAGGATTGCGTGCCCTGAGACACAGAGGAAACAGAGGTGAGCTCAAAATGAGTTTGACAATTCTGTTACACTTGTAAGCTGCTGAAGCAGCCCACGTGTTCGTACATGCACAGCAAAGTGACCTCAGCTGAGAACAATGAAGATTCCACATTCATGAGATTCAAATCCTCAAACTTAACGGGCAAGAGCCCATGAGGCTTGATGTATTAACATTGAATGTATTGTTTTGAATAGAAGAGTAAAAGTGTAGCATCAGTCTGGTTATTAGTGTTACTGGGCTTGGATTTTAGGTATGCTTGTTCATGGCCTGATTTTGCAGGTCCTCCAGGGTGTGCCCAGCTGCTGAGCACTAATCTCAGGTAGTCCCACAGCCAATGTTACTGCACTTAAAGACTTGGATTTCTTCAATCGCTTTTGGGTTTACCCTTCTTCCAAATTTCATTCAGGCAAAAGGGGGAATGAATTAGGAGACTTATGCAAACAAGCAAAATCTGTTACCAAAAAGAAGAGCTACCTATGGTAGACCCTGAAGCATCATTTGAACCCCATGAATGTGCTGGCTTCAGATTTCAGTATTATGTGCCATGAGATGCAAGGACAAGTCTGTTGGTGAACTGAGCTCCTCAGCATAATCTCTGGCAATCCTGGCATAAATTCTTTAGATTTCACTTTTATGTGTACATTGCAGAAGTATAGGAAAACACCAATATGGCCCTCGCAGCTGTCAGGGTGCCTGAAAAAAGTACATACACACACACATACACACACACGCACACATGGATTTACGTATGTATATTTTTAAACCTTGACAGAATCAAGCATGGGAGGCAATGCAGAGTTTGGGGATACCAGCATATTTTCAGAGTTAGATGAGAGAATCCAAAATGGTGTTATTTATGTCTGCACCACTAATACTGTGCAGTGATACTGAAGTCATTGAAAATCTGGATCAGGGTTGAATGATGAGTTTACTAAATTTTATTAGAAGAACATAGGGGGAAGAAACAGAAAATTAAGTATCCAAAATTATGTATCCAGCCCCAGAAGGAAAATGAGGTGTTAGAACATGAAAATAGATGACAAAAAAAAAAAAACCTGGTTAGGTAAATATTTTTAACTGTCTAAACCAAAAATTTGATAAACATTTTAAATTAGTGCTCAAAATGTGGGGAGTTTAGCTGTAAAATTCCATCTGATCGCTATTAGGCTTACATGAGATTACAAAAGCCTGCTGATAATAGAGTTAAATTCCATTTCAAAGGACTGTGGTGAGGACACTGAAACTGCAACAAGCCGTTAGTATCATTTGGGTAAAAAAGAGGGGATACTCTGAGCATAAAAATAGAGAGTCAAGCAGATGCTGTTTACACAGTAATTGACTTTAAGGGTAATTTTTGTGATATATTGTTTTCAAAGTTTAGATAAGGCGTGAAAATAGAAAATCAATGGTATAATAAAGGAGAATTTCAGGACTTTGGTGGGTAAGGGGGAGGCCTTTGGATGTTGCACACGATTAGTGAAGACCGTTTTTACCTTGATTTTAATTTTTTACTGCTTTCTGAGCCAAACCCTGGGTGGGTGAGGGTTACTGCACTCCTGAAACTGGTACCCTGTAGACTATGTTTCCCCCCTTTATTTTCTTTTCAGTTTTGTTTTCCGAATTAAATAAATTTCCAGAGTGCCTGGGTGTATGTGTACAAAGTTAACTATGCAGTCATTGCAGCAATTGAAACCCACACCGAGTCAAGTCAGAAGAGAAAATTCTAAAGGGAAATATACTGAGGCTACATGTCAGATGTTTCTCTCTTCTTTTCTCTCCCTCTCTTTTTATGCACACAAACACCCATATGCACATGCACATATATTAATATATATAATATATGCAGATATTGATGGAATTCTATGAGTTGAAAGAGAGGGAAGATGTCTTTAAGGATCCATATCTCTCTCAGCAGATATATGTTATTATCACTGAAATGTGGCCTTCAGTCTTGAAACAGTTAAAAGAGTTCTACGGCCACAAAAGAAGAGATTTCTTCAGAATTATCTCCCGCCTCACATTTGCTCTTAGGCAAGCAGTTTAAAAAAGCCCAGTGATTGAGCCAGTGATCCAATTTGAAATGCAGAAATGATTAGAGCTGCTTGCCTCATTTCATATCGAAATTCTCTGATTTATGACAGGGCTGCAGCCAAGATCTATCTCCAAAGGGAATTAGTGTGCAAGTTTGCATATTTTTGTTATTTAGGTTTCTGATAGCAGCTGCTAGCTAGAAATACTGAACTGGGAGGTGGTGGTGCAGGGTTTTTCAGCCATTGGAGCAAAGAAAGATAAGAGCCTTATGTTTAGGACATTTAGACCCCTTGACCATCTCACCATACAGTAATTTTTAAACTTGGATTGCAGTAATACAGGAATCCAGCAGAATGGTTAATTGTAGTTGTGGAGAAAGGAATTACCAAAATTCTGTCTCCATGTTTTAACTAGGGGAATTTTAATGAGGCATAAAACTTCAATCATGCGACTGACCTGTGGGGCAGAGTGTAGAACATATAATGAAACAGAAATAGAATTCTGAAAAAAAATTATTACCTTATCTGGAATTTACATGAAGTGTTAACAGGAAATTATGCAGTGGTTATAAATGAAAAATATGGGATTTAATGTACTTATTAATAAAGATTTGTTACATACATGATACCAGTGTCCCAAATCTGCTGTCCGCAGCTGTCCCCAATTTCTTATTTCTCTGTCCTCAAATGCATTTAGTGTCTTCTTATTACTTTGGAAGCTAAGGCCAGTATCTATTTAACACCAGTTTCTAAGACAAACGGAAACATCTTTGTGTAGGGGTCGAGGACTGAGGAATTTCCCTTTTCTACAGCATTCAGTCACTCGTAAAATTCAGTTTTTCATTTGGAATTCAGTTAATGTTTTCTTTGGATTTGTAAACCTTCTCTGATGAGGAGGAAAGAATGAGCACATGGTAGCTCTTAAAAAAAAAAGAGGAAAAAAGCCCTCTCCATTGAATGAAAGATGAGTAACTGCTGAATTATGCTAGTATTGCACCGAGCAAAGAAATCACACTGTGAAAGTTTATTACCTTAGCTACTATCCGGCTCCATATGGAGTCATTATGGCCTAGAGTCTCAATAGTGCTCCTAAATTGACCTCACCATAATGCAGCTGTGCTTCCAGGTATTAAAACCTCTCTCATATTTCACTGAATATTCCCTAGGGGATCCAAGGTTATTGTAGTAAAAACTTTAAAATTTGATTACTTTGTTCTTTGACAAAGAATTCAGTAAGAAGATCATACAGCCTGCACATGGAAATGTGTGTGTTATTTCTTTTAAATCAGTTCTTCTTGCATGCTTGTATTTTTACATCCCTAACCTTGTTATTTAATGGTAATTCTGCTGATAGAGCTGGTCGTGTTTAGGTATGATACACAGTTACCTAATTGACCCACTTTCTTTGTAAAGTCACTCTGAGCATAGTGTTAACCTTAAAATAACACAGTGATACTGCGCCTAAACCAGCACCAACGCTGGGGCTGAACTTCCCTTCCCTCTCTGCAGACGCCAGTGATGGGAATTTATATTAGCACATTTGAAATGACAATTTAAAACATTGTGCACCCAGTAAGTGAAGAGTTATCAAAACAAGGACATAATGGAAATGGAAGAAATAGAAATGAAGACGGCTTTCCTTGCAACGAATTCATCCATGTGCTTGGGACCATTATTCAGACAAAACAGATAATGCATTAAGTGAAATTGTCAGCTGAAGAGAAGGACATAGTAAGGTCTATTTTTATATGCTCATATATACATTAAGACAATCTATGGGTCTTTTAATTTTTTCAGCTTCCATAATAATTGTGTAGGATGGCATATATTGGAAATTATTTGAAATACAAAAATGGTGTGGTTTTGGTTTGGTTTTTTTTTTTTTTTTTCCTTTTTTTTTCTTTTTTTAACGGTGAAAGAAAAATTTCAGCAGAAATATAAAAGAATCAATCTTTGGATGAAGTCCACCTGCTCTGTTCCCAGTAAAATTGAGCAAGCTCTCTTTCCTACTGCCTTCTTTAGTGATTTGATTGCAATGCTTCTGTGCCTGCTGTACTATGAGTTTTATGATTCTGTGAGAAAAGATGAATATAGTGCTATAAATCTGCCTTCTGAATGCTATTTTAGCTTCTCTAAAGATATTGTAATCTAGTCTATCCACGCTATTTGCAGAAAAGAAGGAGATAGAGTTTTTGTTAGCCAGTGACTGAAGTTTTCAGAGCATGGACTCTATCTGTGGGCCTGAAGCTTCATATGGGCAATAGCTTGATGTATGTGTGGTTTTTTTCCATTTTCACTTGTGCAGGCAGAAACTGAGATCTTTATGTGAAAATATGGCACAACTTTGCCCAAATTAAAAGATATGTTTAGAGTTTTATTAGAAAGTCCAGTGGTATGGAGAAAGTGAGAGTCAAATATATCCAAGGCCATTGCATTAGTTGGTGGGGGATACATTTGGCCTTAGAGAAGCCCCTAACCCAGCAAAGATGGAACAGGTCTTTTTCTTAGCATAATGCTATTGTGGGAATAGAAACCATTTACATTATGAAGCAAGGGATAGAAACTGAAAGCATGTATAGGTCTTTGAGAAGAACACAACAGCTTCTGTCCTTCCTCATAAAATATAAATAATAGTCTTGATTTTTTCTTCATTAAATTAATTAAATTATTAAACTATTGATCATTTTAGTTTAATCTTTACCATGGTCTATCAAGTCTGAGAATCTCCGTGTATGCAAAAACTTCTTCCACAAGGTATTATTTTTAAAGTATATTATTTTAATGATTTATCATAAAAAATGATCTGTATTGCTCTGATGAAAAGTGAAAGTTAAAATATTAAGTGTGCAGTATAGTTAACTTGGATAAGTGCAGCATTAAAGTAGACACACATTAGCCAATATGAGCCATCAGAGGTAAAATCAAAAGGATTAAATTTGACAGAAGAGCCCCATTTAATTTCTTTCAACCCCTGTGGTTCTATTGAATAAAATGTACTTTAAGTACCTTTCTGGACTGTACTAACATCTGCTGTTCTTGGAAACCAGTTTTTTCCACAGATAACTATGTTACTGGGAAATTCTGTCCCACATGGGCTTGCAGGGGGGGAGCTTCTTGTAATATTTTTACTAATTAATTCCCGCAATACTTGCTCCTGGGCTAACTATTGTGAGCCCATCGGTATGAAGAGGTTAGTGGTAAAGTCACGAGGAGGGATGCAGTGGCAGCAGCAGAGCCCATGTGTGCATGCATATGTATATCCCCCCCCAAGAGAGAGGATAACAAAAAGATGTACGCAACAGTCAAAGTTAGACAATAAAGGATAGTGACTTAGTTCTCTAGTAGCTGTGGCTTCCAAATAACATACTGGGTTCTATAAATTATATCCTGTCTGACCAGTTGAACACCTTCCCAAAAGTTATGAATTTATCTTAGCCAATCATTTAATTATGATTGATTTTGATTGTGTAAGTCTGGAAAAAGAAATCATTCTTGAAGAAGTTGGGCAAGCCACTTACAGCTGGAGACCTCTCATCGCTCGATAAATTGAATTCCTAATGGTCAAATCCTGCATGCTTCATGTTTGTGTTGACTTCACTGATAGTAGTCTCTGAGACAAGCCAGAGTTACATGATTTCACATGTGTGTGTGTATCTTTGCATGAGCATTGGACACAATGCATGAGCATTGAGACATTGGACACATGCCCATATACACCCCATACACATGCACATACATTTTTGAGGAACCCTACTTTCAAACCACTTTCTCAAAGAAGGGGGGAATAACAGTTTTAATTTCACAGAACTGACCAGGAGAGATAATGAAGTACTTTCAAAATTCTTTATGTGTGGAAGCCCTAGAGGCAAACCCCAGAGCTTTCTTACTTTTAGCAACCAATTACTGAAAAAAAAAAAAAAAAGAGTTTCCCCAATTATGAAGTACACTAATGCAGACTGCACAGACTCAATTTCACAAAGTGTATTGGAAAGGCAGCATTCACATAATTAATGAGAAAATGCTGCATGTGTTAGGGCCTTCTGTTAATTGATTAAATGAGTCTATGTCTAAATCTGATTAAAATCACACTGTGGCCGTACAATTGAGAGAGCGTGTAAGAGGTAAAGGGACTCTCTCCTCCTCTTTCTTACGCTCTTGGATATGTGGATGCATCCTCCCTCCTGATCCCCCTCCCCAAATTGTAAGAACAGGGTAAAAATTCGGCTAATAAGAAAGGTAGCAAACTTCCCTATTGAAAGCTAGATAGCTTAATCACAATTACTTGAACAGTTATTCTTGGTTTAGTATCTGAGTTCCTGTATAATCCATCACTTGTGCTTCTAAAATACAACATGCTTTATAGCAAACGTCAGTTTGATGCTTGTTGTGGTTAACAAGTGCTGGTTAGTTTTCCCGCGGTGTTGTAATAAAACACAAAACTTGCCATGTGCTTGTCATTTTTTTTAAAGAAGGCCACAGTGTTCCCTAAGGGTTGTGAGAGAAGTTCATCCCATTGAACTGGTCAGCAAGATATCATTAGCTCGTTGTGTACATGAAATCCAGGGGTTAGAGCACCAAGCGTCACAAGCCAGTTTCTTTACCTCCTTGAGCTGATCAGAGGATCAGAGTATCAAGGAAGGATTAGCACTGACTTGGGATTTGTGTGATTGGTTAATTTATTGCGGCGATGGCAGGCCTTTCATCTATGGCAACATTTAATCAGCACGGCCATGGAGGCTATTACGGGTTAGCTCTTTTCTCAAGTCAGCCAGGGCTGCACCATCAGCCCTATCACAATTCCCCTGAAATTTCCAAATTATCTGGAACAGGCTTTAGCCTCACAGTAATAAAAATTAGAAGAGATTCCTGATAGCACTGGTGGAAAAGGCTTTCACTTGCACAGGGCAAATTATAAATAGTATGAACGTGCACTTTAAAAAAAAAAATTCTCCACCTCTTAAGAGATGTGCAGGACTTATCACCCCTGCTCTGATCCAAATCCTCGTGGTTGAAAATTTATATTAGATTTTATCAGTGAGGCCTAAGTCTAGAAAAATCAATGAAGGTTATCTTTTATGTTGCAGGAACTTGTGGAAATATTGATTTTCATTTTATAGTGAATTTGGAGCATGAGTTGGTAATCACTGCTGAGCTGACTACAATGTTTGCCTACTGTATCTTTTACTGAGTTTTGCTCAAGTATTTAAGATCATATATTCCGTTGATTTTAGCATGTAGTTTGAAGTCAAATGTTTCTTAATGCACATTGGTGCGTCTCTTGTTATATAATGTAATCCTTCAGTGTAATGGTGATTAGCTAATGTCTGTTGAATGATTTCTGAATTTAATAGCAATGTTCAGAAAGAGAAAGAGGGAGATTTCAGGACTCTCCTCATATATCTTGCTTCTTCTTTCTCCTGAACAGTCACTAAAACACTAAATGAAATACAAAGTATAAGAGAATATAATGAAAAATAAGACGAAGGATGCTAAAAGATAAAATATCCATGTATAAAAAGAGTTGGGAACCTGAATAACTGCAAGTATAAATTATAGTTATTCAATCTATTAAGCATTAAATCTTTCAGAACTAATGAAAGCGAGAAAAACTTCTACTGATAAAAGATACCATGGCCGCAGTTTATTAAATGAGTCTAGATCCTTCATCTTGACTCTTAAAAATGCCTTAACTAAGTAAAACAGTGTTTCAGAGAGTGATTTTAGAGTTTTTCTCATGTAATGCCCTTACTCACTCTGTGCATAGAGTGTGTCCTCTTTCGACATAATTTCTATTGGTGGTGTATCTGGGCAACTGATTTTTAAATGGGTGAATTTTTCAAAAAGTCATTTGAATATGCAAATAAATCTGTTCCCACCAAATTTCTGCCATTTTTGTTTTGATTTTAGGTAGCATACATGTGATAAAGTTCTTTCAGACTTGATATTGGCAAAATAATTTTTAATACCTCCTTCACACAATCTAACTCTTGGGGAAGTAAAATAAAACTGCATGACTTTCATAAAATAAAGCCTAGCTGACCATGAGAGCTTAAAATCGGGATACTCTCAGATAATAGTTTACGGTTAAAACAAATATTGCTAAAAATAGTAGGAAAACCAAAATTATAGCTAGTTTTAAATAAGTAGATTTTGGAGTATGGGTTCTGCTTGTTCCTTGCTTAGCAAGTCCTTTGGGCAGGACCTGTTTTTCCCTTACAGAAGACACAATGGTAGCAAGTACTTTGCCTGAGTGACCTTTTCAGCTTCTCAAGAAAGTATTTAAATCTATAACTCTATAGGGATGTTAAAATACTTTTTTTTTTTTTTTTAAACATCAGTGCAAGGAAATACTGCTCCTCTTGGAGAGAAGTAGTGAAGGTTTTTGCAAAGTACATGTCCTCAAATGCAGTTGAAGAACCTGATTCTGCAGCTGTCCCTGAGCATAATCTCTAAATACATGGTCATTCTTAGCTGCAGCAAACTCACAGGGAAAGTGTATGAACAAAACTACCTGGATCTCATCCTGTTTAGAACACCTGCATCACAATGCTGGGAAACATACAAGGATGCACGTAGCAGTATGCACAGACATATAAAATTCTAGTTCTTGCAATGAACTGTGTGTCACTGCATTTATTTACATGATACTGGCATCCTTCCCCAAGTTAATTATACCCCATTATGCTTCTAATGCTGTGATTATTTTAGTATCCCAACTTTTACTGTTCTTGAGTATTGTAGGTGGTATATCTTTTGCTTGGTTCTATCCATTTTCATCCAATCGCTGTCTGTTCATATAGCAACAGAAATGTTGAGGATTTGTGAATATGAGCAATGATGTGTCACTGATTTCACGGAGAGCAGGATTGTGTCCACCTTGTGTTTTTCAATGTGATGGTTAAACTGATTGCTATTCCTCTAGCTGGAAATCATTTTCAGGAAAAAAGAAATGTAATGGATTGAATTCTTCACTGTCTGGTCATGGCATTTTTATGAACTATGAATACTGATGGTATATGTAAAAGAAATTAAGGGACGTTTTAGCTGCTTTTATAAAGTACAGTGAAACAGAAAAGGGATTTTTTTCTTCCTATAGGTAAATGTTTAGGAGATCCAAAGCCTGTAAACCTCGGGCTTTGCCCCACAGAAGCTCCTACTGTCTTTGGTATTTTGAGCTGAAGCAATGCTGGAATAAATGTGTGACAGGTCAGCCTTAACGTGTAAGGGGGGAAGAAAGCACAGTTTGTTTTGGTTTGGTTTGGTTTGGTTTTAATTCAAAATGAAATTAGTAACATCATAAAATCTTTGACAGTGGAGAAAATACAAAGAAAGGATAACCTGTAAAGATTGAGTTAAATTCTGTTATCTGAACCACAAGTGCAATTCCTTTTGATGTCAATGGCAATAGTGTCTGTGTTGCTGAGTGTAAAATATGACCTGTTGTCTATTTGCTTGTCTATTGCGGAACTACAGATGAGACTGCATAACTGAACAGATACACCTGGACAGATTTGATTACCTTTGTTAATTGTCAGCCTTGAACCTGGCATTTGCATGAAATGACACTGAATATTTTATTTCGCACATGTTAAAACAGTGTTGAATTTAAAGGAAACAGTTAAAGGGTTCATAATACAAGTAGCCAGGATTTTAAATATTTTGCTGTATTCTCTATTTTATTATCATTATTGATCTACAGAACAAGGAGTGTGTGGGTCTTTTCCTAAAAATCAAGTCATATTTTGCAAAATCGTGTATGCTTAAAAATGTACCAAAATCAGAAAGACTAATTTTTTCGTTACCGAGTAATATATTTCTCTGAAGTTTTCTCTGAAACACCTAAAGATTCCAGCAGAACACCTTTTTTAATGATTGTTCTCTGCTGCCATTAGTTATACACCAATGAGAGATTGCAAAGTGACATATGGCAATAATCTGAAGCATTGCTACTGTTAGAAACAGACTTTATCTGATTTTCAAAGTGGTAATTTCCAAGTTTGGCCTTTAGTTATAGCTTTAGCATAAGTTTTTGTTTTGTTAGGCTTTAGGAAACATTTGAAATGAAGGTTGAAGTAACAGAGATTTGCAGTCAAATGATGAGATTCTTGTGTGCTGGATTCCTGAGATTTACTGAGCAAATTATAATAACAGACCAGAATCTCCCCCAAGGATGGCATCACCATGATGAATCCTGTGTCCAGGTTACAATACCCTCTTCCTTTTGAATTTTTTTAGAAACTCGCTTACCTCCTGTAAGCCCCATGACTCTTTTTGTGCCTGGTCAAGGAGGGCAAATACTGACAAGAAAGGTTGGCTTCTCTGGTGAATAACGTGGTGCAGTTCCCCCAAGTCTTTAAGAAAGACATTTGACCCTAGTTTTCCCCCAAGAAAAGTCCTTTTAATTGACCTGGACAAATAAATCGCATATACAAATAATCCTTTCCTTTCAAAATAATTATATACAACTGTAGCATAGCAGAAAGAGTTGGGATCCATGTCTACCTGGTAAGAGAAGTAGAGGTGTACAGTTGTTCAATAGGTGAGTTAGGCAAACACAGCAATCTAAGGGTAATATGGAAATGAGCTGGGGCATGGGGGATAAAAAGTCCACGAAAAAAATGGGTGATGAACTAACACATTTTAAAATAAAAAAAAATCTTGCATGGAATAATATAGTGGAAAACTAGGATTGTTATACATGCCTAGAATTACTGAAGAATTGCTTATATGTGTAGTATGTTCACTAGCCAGTACATTTCTAGACTATTTTGGACATATTCCTGGGAAATAAGCCAACACTGAAAAATAGGCTTGATGTTTAGAAAGCCTCTAGAATTAATATAGGGATCATAATATTGTAAACATTAAATTTAACTCTAGAAAATGTCCATTTGACTTTATAAAAAAGACAGATGTAAAAGGTAAGTTACTTTGAATGCTGTATGTCAAATTAGTTACAGAAAAATGGGAAGCATTTCAGAAGTTGGAAAAATACACTTGGAGCATATCCTGAGTCAGAGAAACGAATTCATGTCTTACTCCTTGTGAACATTGTCTTACCTATGTGTATTCCAGCACTGCACTTTCATGTGTTGTGCACCTTCACTCATCCTTATCCAAAACCTCAAATTAGCTGGAGCCATTACATCTACCTTAAAATTTTTTTAGTGAGACCAGAGGTATGTTTTTTTGTCCAGGGTCAATAATGTATCCTTCAGTTTGTACAGTGCAGGTGAGGTCTGTTGAGTTTTCTTTGAAACACAGATTTTTATTAAGAAAAAGAAAGCTAGTTTGTTCACTTTAATGGGTTCAATTCTCTGTAAAGAATAGCACATACTAAGACTTCTAACATCATGCACTGACATAAACATTTATAACAAAGAATCCAAATTCTTTTTTTAAACCAATTCTTTTCTTAAAGTTTGAAACAATTCTAGGCAAACAAAAATCTTAGTCAATGCTTCTTTTTAATGAAATTGAGTATTGTAATGTTGATACTGCACTAATGTTAAAATAATTGGTTTGGTTATTTTTCCATTTCAATTGTAAATGGCATCTTTAATCTAATGTACTGGAAGTTTGATAACTTTCAGTTTAACATGGACAGCATTCCAAAACGAACTTAAGATAATTTACACACTACTTTAGCCACTTATAGTTATATGGGCTCACTTACATGTAAATTTTGCTTTTATAAAGCAATATTATTTATTCATTTGTTCAAGTTACATGTATGTTATTCAGTTCTGCAAAGATGTCAAAGACCTTTTAATTTTATCTATGTTGAAGTGACTGAAGTGAATACTGTAAAGTATCAGTTGAGTATTTCTCGTTCAGCAGGAATCGATTGATATGGTGCATATTTTTTAAATGACATACTTGGGAATGCCATAAAGAGTAGAATTCCGCCTACTAGTGAAGGGTCTCTCTTAATTACATGGTAGGCACAAAGTAAAAGAATCAATAGAATTGATGTCCATGGGCCATGTCCTGCTTTCTCCACTTCAAATACAGAAGAATTTCCATGGCTTCAGTTGTTTTCAGCAATGAACTGTGGAAGACTTTACAACTGCAGAGATTTTTACTTTGTCATGACACTGCCATGTAGATGTTATAATGAAACTGTCTCAAATATTCAGGTAGATACAAGTATAAATTGGATTGCAAAGTCACCTGCTACTCTTGTAGAAATTAGAAAGTAATTTTTCTCATTTGTCTGAATTTTCTTGCATTTCAGAGAGATTTCAGGTCTAATACCTGCCTATTAATTTTCAAAGTACTGTGGTTAATACATTGTTTTGTTAAAATAGCTGGCAGTCTTCTGTGCAGTACTTAAGAAACAGAAGCTTTTAAAAAAACCCAAAAAAACGTTTTAAAAGTAGCCTATTTATAATGCACTATAGATAAATAATTCCATTGACAAATACCCTATTTACAGTCAATTCCTTTCATAACTAAAAGAAAAAAAGCAATAGTGGGGTTTACTAGAAAGCATCCCATTCCTGTTGTCAAGGTTTTAATCAAAATCCCAGGCCTTGTGGAGTAATCTAGGGATTTTCTCTTGTGTTTTATTAGTTGTTTTTTGAACTGGAATCCCAGTAATGAGCAAGCAACAAAACTCAGCTGTACATATGAAACTACCACCTATCACAGTCCTTTCAGTCTCAAATAGGATAACCAGAGCATAACTACTGTGAAGCAATACAATTATGAATTTCTTGAGGGGGAAAAAGGAGAGATAAGTGCACAGAAGTCAGCTAACACTGATGCACGGGTGGCTACAGCATGCAAAGGGTTAACAAGATTTTCATTTTAGATAGTTGCCTTAGTAACAATCAGAGAGCTCAGGATGTATCTTTTCTATTTGTGGGGAATGTTTAGATTTACAGAGTAGCTCAGCTTATTATATATCTGCCTTGATTGTTGGATAAGGTTCGTTGATTAAAAACAGAGTAAGATGCATTTTTATAATACTAAGGCAACTTGCCGCCCCCCACCCCTGCCTCCATCACTCTTTGTCCAGATCTCTCTCTGCTCTCCCAGTGCTCACCCATTTCCCAAGGTGTGGCTGTAAATCAAGTTTTACTTGAACTTTCAAGGAGCAGAGGCCGGTGTTGCCTGTGCTGCATGTGTCGGGAGCGCTTTGTCCTGAGCATCCCTCTTCTTCTAGCAGCTGATTTGGACAGTAAAGCCATGCCACAGCTAGTGCTGGGTTTGAGTGCTGCTTCTTTTGTTTGATGTCGCAGCTTGTGTTTGCTTGTTCACCATCCACGGCTCAGCAAAAAAAAAGTTTGATCAAAGGTCACCTCCATGGTGGAGGAGTGAAGAGGCAGATTTCTGAGCATTTGTTCCCCTTGGAATTAGCAGGAGCTGTCAGAGGCTCACGGGTTCTGCAGACGTGGCCACCTCCTTTCAATTTGCAAATGGAGTCTGAGCTTGTGAAAATTAGGCAATTATTCATTTCCTTCCATTCAAAACTGAGAAGGCTTGTGACCACCATATCAGGGTGCTGGATGCAGGGAGGCTGCAGTGACCCTCAAGCCAGGTGGCTGCCGTGTGAGGTTGACGCCCTGCACTAGCCGTGGCCTCACACCTCACCTGGAGGCCACTATCTCCTGGGAGCAGGGAAAAATCCCTGCTCAGTTGGGATGCCAGGTTCAAGTCTGCCTTCAACAGCTGCTGCCAATTAGTGCCAAGTGATATGTGGTAGTTGTTTGAAACTGATAGGGTGGCTGTAGTACTGTAGCATTTTAATGCCAATTTCTGTGACAGGAAGAAGAGAAATTCTGGTATAAAGTTTTACTAACTTCTGTAGTTTGATAGCTTGGACTTCTCTGAAGCTTTTTCTCTTTTAGAGCTCTTGATTTTTCATACCACTGATGCTGCTTGTTGTGTTTGGTTGCTTTCTTGGCTCCATAACACATACACTGAAGAGGGGCTTTCTTTTCCTTTTATTGACTTTACTGGGATACTTAAGTATGAGGAACATTTAGAAGCTGGCTTTTTAAATTTCTGCTCAGGTATCTGAAAATTGTTTTGAAAATTTTAGTGGAAGCAGAAGGGATTTGACTCGATTTTCTTTGAACCAGGAAAGGCCTTCAAGGAAGAATTACCTTTTGGAATTAAAAAATTGTTATTTGTGAAATTGGTCTGAGCCAACAACAGAATAGTTTTCTAATCACTTAACGTCAGCCCACAGTGTGGTAGTAGCCAGTGTGACTTACTACTCTGAGTTTTCGCTTCATAGAAAGAAAAAAAAAAAAAAAAAAAAATTTTAAAAATCAACCTGACTCCTATGACCTAGGGGCAAATTTGTTGTTCTTTTGATGCTCCCTACTTTTGAAAGTCAGCCCACTTTCACTTGAGGACCTCTCCTTGGTTTCGTGATCCCAAACAGAGGCTTTATAACTCCTGAGGGGTCCCATTATAGAATACAGAGCTGTAGCACTGCTGTCCTGAATGACTTAATCAGCAGACTGGTGACTGGCAAGAGCTTGACACCAATATTCTGTAGTCGTATATGTACCCAGTTATTCCATTCATCATTTTCACACTGTTTTGTTTCTACACATGAAAGTGAATGAATCCATCAACTCCCTTTAAGCAAACTGCATCACTCTTTTATCAATACCATCATTTAAACTTAGGACACCAGCCTGTGTATATCCATCAGCCCCAGAAATGGACATTTGCTCATAGTCAAATTCTTGTTGCAAAGAATTTTGAAATATCATTTATTTCTTTCTGATAAAAAGATCCTTTAAATAAACTTGCCAACCTGCCGGCTTCTTTGTCTGTTTTTACTTATTCTGAGTGATAAGTTTCTGAGTTCCCTAAAATCTGTTAAAATGGGAGGGGTTTTCTCTTCATTTGTTGTTATTTTCAAGTTTTAAACATAACACCAGCTCCCTATCTCCCTTTTAGCCCTTGTTTTATGTGTAAATGTTTCATAAGTATCTGAATTAATTTTCCAAGTAAAATTTATTTTCTTGGAACTGTTTTTACTTACAGAAAGACCCTTACACCCAGCTTCATTGTGTTCAAAACCAAAAGCCTGAAAACAGCATTCCTACACTACCTCTTTGTTTCCAGATTTTAAGATCTATTATGCACAGTGTAGTGCGTAATCATAATTATGCATTCATGATGATGTTTGTACTGGCTTAACTCAGGAATAGTGTGAGAAAGCTAATCTCGAAGCTACAGGCTGTTTTTCTGCACTTTAGATTCTGATCTGAGCTGTTTGTTGAGTCTTACTGGAACCAGAGCCCTGTAGACACTAGTCCCACTGCCGGACTCTCCATCTTTATCTCCAGTCCCAGTGAAGGACCTTCACCCGTTCTATGAAAACTTCTTTTTCTCATGGAAACTTGCATAGTTGCAGTTCATCATGATACATATAATCAGTACACTGAACCAATTTAAATGAGAGCTCCATTACACAACTATGTCATACAAGCTACAAAAAATTTGGATCCTTTTAATCTGCCATTGGGCATTTTAGAGAACTTCATTTTAATTTTTGTGTGAGAACAGCAAAATTAAAATCCTCATGCTTTTAAGACAGTGGTGAAAAAATGACCTGATTTTGTGTAACATATTCTTCAACTGAAAGAAAGTAACTGCTTGCAAGGTAAAGGTGCTGCTCTGCTCAGTTCATCTTCTTGGTCCAAGCCTTCTGAAATGATAAAGAAAATGTAAGCACCATTAATCCATAATTCAGATCTGTAAAAGATCATATTGATGAAAAGCATAGAATTTTGAAATGTATTTTCTCTGAAATCCCCATATTATTCAGTTACTCGATATAATTGATATTTATTTAAAAATCTATACAAAATTTGATGGAATGGTAGAAAAATTAAGAAATCAAAAATATTGCATAGTCATGTTATTTTCTACTGAACTAATTTTCTTGTGAAGTCTTTTCATATTCTGTGGGTTTTTTCAATGATAATATTTGGGAAGGGGTTTTCAGTGGAATGAAAAAAGTTATATTTCTTACATGAAAACGCTATGTGTATCTTATGAAAATTTAACCAGCTATAGGAAATTTTACCATATTCTGTCTTTGATAGATTAGAAAATAGAAATTATACATGTAAGTGAATTGAGAATAACCAAAAATTTCAATTATTTACAAACTTTTCCATCAATATTATATATATATGTAAAATTAATTGCTCTCCTCATTACTTATAGACAAGAAAGCATAGAGTAACATTGAAAATCAGTAATGGAACCTTGTTCTGACTTATTTTTACGTAAGCAGTCAAGAATCATGCATAATGCAACAGTCTACGAACTAGCAATACACTCACGGGAGATAATTTAAACTTGGTTTTTATGGACACAAGAAGCTGATTTTAAAGCCATCCTTAAGAAGGTTGTCCTTGATTTTACATTATCCTAGGTGGGTGTTTCAGTTTCTTCCATTTACTATCATGCTCACTGGGTGAAAAATATCCTAGTGTCTGCTTAATAGCGATGGATTTTTCTACATGAACATGTAAGGAGGAATTAGGTTTTACCCCATAATTATATATTAAATCAGTGTAAAATACAGTTGTAATCAAATCCTTTCATATCCCAAGGCCACACATTTGATACAGTACATTGGAAGGTCAGAATACTTAGCTGAGTATGCACCCCTTGAGACTCAACAGATGTACAGATACGCGGCCTAATCCCAAAAACACATTCATAAGTCTGGAAGATCAGAACTGAGCCCTAATTCTCTAAAGGACTGCCACAATGTTGTGTGGTCCTTTCATCCAAATTAGAATGATTCATTATGTATAGTCCATTAGCACCATCAGGGATAGGTGTGGGCCATAAAATCTGCATTAGGATTTCTAAATATGTCAAGGATAATCTTAAAATGAGATAAACTGTGATGTTTTAACAGAACTAAAAATAATTAATCAAACATGTAGACTTCTGGTTGTTGAATCATGCATTAAACCTCTACCTTAAATGATTATGCTGTTTTAACAAATATAAAACTTGGGCAGAGGATTATGTATTTGATTTACGCTGTTACCTTATAGAACTGTGTTTCCTGTTGGTAAAGATATATAAAAATACCTAATAAAAACATGCATAAATATCTTACAAAATCAGGAAGAATAGCAGAGAAGATTTTTTTTTTTGTTCTCCAATTTTGTTTCAAATGAGTTAGGTAGGAATTTATGTATATTTTGTGTGTATTCAGTGTATGCACCACTGAAGTTAAAGTATTGTGTCATCCTTCATCAAGAGAATTACACTATCATACCTATACTATTGACTAAAATACCTTTGTATTAAATACATATCTCATAAAGGCCTCACAATATTCATTGGAAATATAATTGTGATAAACCTGCACCGGATTATACAGTTAAAATATTGGACAAGCATACACAGAGAACTTTTTATTTTCTACCTTTCTGGTTCTGGGGGAAAAAAAAAAAAAAAAAAGTTATCTTTTCCTGATGGTAAAGCATGACTTTTTCTTATTCACCTTTCATGGCAAAAACATTCACTTTTCCAAAGTAAAATGCACAACTTGTATTTGCAGTTCCAAACAAAGTAATAATAATAATATGTTATAAGCAGAATCTATAACTACTAATCTAGAGTTCTGTATAATGGACTGTTTATAGAAGGCTTTATGAATGTCCTTATTAATTATTTTTGTATCTTTATGGATTCCTTACATAAAAATAAAGATATATAGTACATGAAATTTGGACTTCTGAAGATGATGGTTTAAATCATCGATTCCAGGATAAGAAAAGTACAACAGAGAAAAAAATACAGAATTACTGCAAACCAGAAATTATTCAGTACTACACTGTAACTAAGCTGTAGATACAGCAATCATTGTGGATAGTTTCAGTGTAATTGTCCCCTTGATCATCTGGAATATCTGTTGTCACATTAACTACCCCAGGCCCAAATGATCATTGTGCAAAGTAAGAGAGCAAATGTCAGACGATTAACAGGGATTGATGGTTTATCCCAGAATTTAGTCCCTTAACCCATCCAGCGTAAACTCAATGTTTGCAAATTGCAGCTGAGCCATACTGAGCAGAGTATTCATCTATTTCATATTAAAAATGTTTAGCAAAAGTGAAAGGAGTTACATTCAAGTAAGTGCATTCAGAAAATATTTACTGGCAAATATCAACAAGGTCTCATTAGTGGAGAGACCTAATTCTTAGAGTAGACAGTAATTTACAACAGGGAGGTTAACCCAGTAGGAAAAATGCACTGATAATTCAGTGTGAAAGTGTGCAAGCAGCACTGCATTATATCTTGTCTAAAGATAAGTTATATATAGTGTGATTTCATCAGTACAGGTGCATGTCATCTCTGAAATAGTATTATCCAAAGTATTCAACTTTACAGTAAAGCAGAAAGGTTCAATACCCGTGGCAGATACATGAGCACTAAGACACAATGATGGTGGGCTTGCTACCCGCAGGTATCCAGGTATCAACTCACCACAACAGAGATGATTCACTTAGCATTGTCAAGTTTCAGAATATCCTAATCATATTTATGCCAATCACAGCACTGGCTAAGAATACAGTATCCTGGTGCTGGTCATTGTGTAAACACACAATGCATGTATATATATACTACTTTCCCAAAGAATTAAATGAAATGAACAGGAGAGAGAGTAATAGGAGAAATGAAACGAGAAAGTCAAGTCAAGAGAGCGATTGCAAAATACACTGTTGTCCATCCCATGCTCTTTGGGAAGGGGAGAGTTATCTGGACATAGTCAGGTATATACAAAATGGAAGAAAGAGAAAGGTCAGAGGACAGGGCAGGGTAGGAGCAAATGCAGAGTGAAGCCAAGTGAAAAGACTTTATGAGAGGCAAGGACAGGACTAGAAAGCCCATCAACACAGGGCGGTGTGGTCAGGGGAAGCTCACTGAGTATTCAGAGGTCCAGTTTTCCCAGTTTTTCCATTCGGGTTCCTGTCATTTGGTTGTCACCTCTTTCAGGAACACATGGCAAGCAGCCAGAAGGAATCACTGGGACCCTCAGCTAGGACCAGGTGCTCCAGAATCTGGATTAATTACTTTAAACCTTCCTGGTTTTGTGGAATAGTTTAAAGATTGGTTTCAAGGGTATCCTGGTTTAAACAGAACAAGCTAACGTTGCTTTTGACAGCCATTATTTTGTAGATAAGTTACAATAAGATTTGATTTATGTTTATTTTACAGATCTGAAAAAAATATATTCTAGCTAGGTAACATGAAATGATTTCAATATTTAGCATACATTTAATTTGCATTAGGGACATTCAGCAACAGGCATATTTCATATTAATAAAACAATTGGAATCATATTAAAATCATGACAAGTGTTGGAAGATATTAACAGACCTAGGGTGTACTTTTTGTTTGAATATTTTCTTTGATCTGCATAGGTTTGTGGATATATGGTGAAATATATGTTCAGTTTTGTCACTTGACAAGTGATGATCTCTTGGGGTAAACAGTAGGGTTTCTCAGTTGCAGGGAATCCCAGCTGTCTTTTGGGATTCCATCTGTGTGTACATTTCTTTCCTTTATTTTTTTTCTTTTTTTCCTTTTTTCCCTCTTTTCTCTTTTTTTACCCTTTTTTTCTTCTCCCCCCCCTTTTTTCCTGTTTTCTTTACCTTTTTTTTTCTTTTCCCATTTTTTTTTCTTTTTTTTCTTCTTTTTTTTTTTTTCTTTTTTGTGTTTGAAACATTAAAGACTTCGGTCTGACCACAGCCTCTTCAAATGTTACCAATTCTTTTTCTTCCACTATCACAAAATAACCCAAATGCACACCCACATTGTAGACTAGGAATCTTGAAAGTCATTTCACAACCAGCTAGTGCACAGGTGCAGTACATCCACATTAACCACTAGCACTACGTAACTAGGATCCAGAGCCGTGGGGAGAAGAGACATGAGGACTTCTTCCCTCCCACCTTGTACAAGATATTGGAAAGTAACACTGACCCTTCCTTTTTTTTCTCCATCACTAGTTTCATGGCCTATCACAAGCAACAATTTGTCTGTCTTCTTTCTGCAAGTTAGCATGCCAGAACACCAGTTACATCTCTGTGAGTAGTCAGGTTCTTGTACTCTCTTCATCTAGCCGTTAGACAGGCATCTGATGGATGATATTTGAATGAAACACTGGATCCCATAAAGTTGTACAGTAGTAACAAAAACAGCTATCCCATGCTGGCTGCAGATTTAGGTCCTTAGTCCTTGCAAAATTTCTTTAACATTTAGCGTAAGTTTCAAGATCTCACTGACAGACATAGCAAGGGCTGTGAAAACTGAAATCTTGGTGCAATTGTACAATTCCAGAGTAGGTGTTTATAGGCTGGAGACTGCCATGTCTTTGCTTTATTTGGTGATGTTTGTTATCAGCATGGAACCACGGCACTGAACACCTCCAGTCTCATGTGAGTGGAGAGGAGTTGCCTCTGCATGTCTAGCAAAGAAAGCCGTGGCACTGTGAAGTGCTGCCCTAGGCCATGACTGGCAGGGTTTCCAGAGAAGCCTTTGAGATAAATATTCTTCCAAGACTGAATCCTCCTTGGAAAAGGGTAAAGAGTTTTCAGGGAAGCCACAGAAATTGAAAGACAGTCTAGATGGTTGCACACAAATCAGAAACAAATAGAGAGCCTGTGTCTGTCCACTGGGGTGTTTGAATGGGCTTGTTTTAGGGTTTGATGAATTTGTAATCAATTATATGATAACAAAATACATTGAGACAGTGTAAGCGTGAGGTTCAAAAACATCTTAAAACAAATATTAATTCATTAGGGATAGTTTAAGACCTATGCAAATCTCTGCTATTGCTCGGTCCAGAATGACCCCTTAGGAGACCTTCCCAACTGAACTGATTTGATGAACTTACAGTTTTGCTGTATTGAATATGGTGACCACCAAGGGTGAACTTAACCTCCCAAGAAAGGATATTCTGCACTTTTAGCATGTCAGAAGATACACCAACCCTGTGACGATCAAATTGAATTTAAATTGAATTTTAAAGTAGAAACCTCTGCTTTGCACTAACAGATGTTTTACTATCCCAGACTCATATCTGAAGGCACCTGAGGTACATTTACAGCTCACCTCCCAGTACAGTCTTGTTTTCAATTGGCTATATAAAGTAACAGTGCACAGTGGGGCATGAGAACTTTCTCCAAGGGCAGGAAGACATTTTGGTGATCCATGTCTTTCATGGGAACTCAGGATTTTTAGAAGATTTAGAATGAAAATCTATTTGCGGGAACCAAAAGACAATTTGAAGTAAAGCCCTTAAGTATCTTAAGTCTCCAGCAACATTCCTCTATTTTGGTGAGAGTACTTTAAGAAAGTAGTTTTGACATTATAGAGCCCTGTACTGACTGAAGAAAAAAAAAAAAAGGTAAAGACAGAAATGTAATGATTTTTCAATGAACAATACATTTCCTTGAATAACGTTGAACACTTTTTGGAACACCGTGTGTGGGACAGGATGTTCATGTCACAGCGACTTACTGAACATCAGCTCAGTACCTATTTCTTGCTCTGGCACAGCTTCATAGGAAACAGCTAGCAACGATCAAGCATATTTCGTAGATTTCAAACACTTGCTCATACTGTATTTCTCTTTAATGTGGGGGTTTCCTGAAGTTTCTGCCAGGCCACACATATCATATGTTAGAAATCTTTGCAGGGAAGAGCCCATCTAACATTACTTGTCAGCACTTATTCCTTTTAGAGAGAGTGCAAAACTATTTTCAGCCTGCTGTGATGGCTATTTTTATCTCCATTAACCTCTTGACTGAATATAAACATTTATTGAGGGTTACCTCCCTTGTTTGTCCAGTTGCTTCAAAGGTTAGTGAAAAGTGGATGCCTGCCTGACCTCTTTTATCCTCATTAGCTGATTCTAATTGTTCCCTGAGAGATCACAGTTTTGACCCTGTTTGTCCTTGTCAAATTTTTCTGGTTATGGCATGAAGACATTATCAAAAATTGCATTTTCAGTTAAAAATGACTGAAGTGTAGAATACACACTTGCCTAGTTTAGAGCAGTGAACAGTATTGTGGTTTTATAATGTGCCCTCATTTCCAAAATGTGAGGTTACTATTGTATGGCCCCATCTTATGCACACACGTGTTAGCAGATCCCTATGATTATATTTAGGCAGTAGGCAGAATATTTTGTAAGCTTTTGAGTGATTTGTAGCAGTTCTTTTGGAGTGAGAAACGACGTTTTGTTTTATAAGTCTTGTTTTTAAGCAGCCATAATATTGTTGCTCCTGTGTCAAGAAATCTTTTTTATAATATGGTACCTTTCTTAAGCTAGAGATATTTCTAATAGCCCTGTAAAAAAACAGCATAAAATAGCTAAGACCACCCACCACCACCACCACTGTGGGAATGACCAACTAAATATTACAGTATGACAAGTACATCTTATGAATTACAGGATGATTTGTGTAGTACTCTCTGAGAGTCAGAGCATGAACATACTTCAAGTGGGATGGTGTCCCAAAGGTAAAGAGCTGTCGTGAAGAACATACTGCCCTACCTAGAGTTTCTTCTGTGTCAAGCCAAGAAAGCCCTTTTCCTTGGTAGATCTTGGCTGTGGTTGTACAGTTGGGGCAAAGGACCTGGCAGGTCTCAATTAGGTATCTCAAACAGGGAGGTCCCAGGCTTTACAGGTTGTAACCAGTGCCTTAAAACCCACACTTAGTGCGGATTAAAAAGCACTGGTGTAATGCGCTCAAAGCACGATATCCTGCTTTACAAGCGGGTTGCCGCATTCTGCACCAGCTTCAGCTTTCAAATGGATTTAAAATGTAGCCTCAGGTATAGCGCATTGCAGTAGTCTAATCTTGAGGTGATAAAGGCATGACTGATTTAACCATGGCTTCTTGTTATCTTGGACTGGGGTCTTTTCATTTTAACCATTTTAGGGAAATGGCCTTTCCTGAATCAGCAGGCTTGCTTCAGTTCTTACTATGTAATAAGGCACAACAAGAGCAAGCCTTTGTCAGTGGTGAACACCTCCTATAAACATGTGAACCTCACAGGATGCCAGACCCCAAGAACTGCTGTGGTGGTCCTGACTCGTCTTAACAGCTCACACAATATGCCTGTGAGGTACTTCAAAGTGAAGCCATTGCCCGTCTCCCTTAGTGGAGCTGCCAAGCTTTACAAGCAGCCACGGCCTTGTGAAGTTTTGCTTTCATATTAAAAGAAGTTTATTTACATATCTGTGCAGCTTGGGAGCAGAGCTATGGGAGAATGGGGAATTCTTTTGAGGTGTCCACCAGCTCTTCTGCGTTAGCAGAGCTGTGAGAAAAAACACCCTGTTCCTCCTTCAGCCTATCTTTAGTGCCTTAGAGACCACTCACAGCTGCTGAACTGATTACAAGTTTTACTGCCAAGCCTACCTGGAAGCTAATTTAGTGATCACCATGTAGTTTTTTTAAGTTTCAAAAAAGCCTGTAAATGACGGATGGCGAAGCAGACTCACATCCTTACTGCTGTTGCTCAGTCTACCTGCTGCTGCTGCTGCTTCGCCTCGGAAAGATGAGGCACCAGCCTGGGCTGCCCTCATCTAGAAGAACCAGGGGCGGTGTCCTGGGACTAAGCTCACCACTTACTAAAGGAGAAATTAATCTCCAAGAGAAAGTCAAACAGTATCACTGCATCTCATTTCTTACTTAGCAGTATGTGGTTAAGTATAATCCTTTCCCAGGACATATTATTTGTCCTGTCTATGTAGATAATAAACTATTGTCCAGCACAAGAAGATCCTGATATTATTTGAGGCTTTTTGATACCACCTTAATGCAAATAATACCCTTACAGATGGGAGAGACACAATGAAATGTCAGATGTCTGGGAAGAAGAAAACAATAGGAATTAGATCTTGTGAAAATTAAGTAGATGATCCCTTCTGCACTTAAAAGATATAATTTTTTTCTTTTGTTCTGTTTTTTAACTTGGCCTCCAACTTTTTTTTTTTTTAAAAAAGACTTGTTTCAATGTCTTAATCATTTATGTTGTACTTGGAAAAGTCCACTACCTGAAGAATACTTTATTGTATTTTGATTGTACTTGGGATTACTCAGAGCACATATAAGCACAAAAAACATGTTAAAGTCTTGACTGAAATAGCAGTTGGAGGAATGTAGCATGTGGTAGGTAGGAACATGTCCTGGTCTTCCTCTTCATTATTGCTGTGCAGTCATGGTTGCTAACATTCATGATGAAGTTTGTATTTAATATGGGCATAATTCTCAGCTATGTGAAGAATAGCCAGTCTTCCTTGTTTCCATAGCAGCCTTAGTGCTGTTTTGGTGTAATATGACACTAAAGTCCAGACTCTTCTATAATAGAAACTAAAGATAATACTTTGATTACCTTTCATCTCATCTCTTGCAGACCTTTTTCAGGTCATGCCTCATTTACATCATTATTTTCTGTGCATTCCATATGTAAATACTTCACACTGATTTCATAATTGGTAATATCAGGCTTTTTGATAATTTATGTATGTACTTAACTAATTTTTTTAAAAAAAAGTTGTCTTGTTTACTGGCCAATTATACATCAGAATTTAGATTCAGATTTCAAAAGTATGCAGTTGTGTTCACTCTTGTAATACTTCATACAAACAAATACACTTTCTGCAACTTCCTGTATGAAAAGCAATATTAGGAACTGAGACATTGCATGTTTCTCCTTGCAGTATTTTTACAATAGGTAGGTATATTGTTGCTAGCTGTTACATTCCTTTTTACTAATTTCATTCTTCATTTGTATCTGTTTTTTCCAACACTTCTGAAAGATGAATAATGTCGTGGAGTGCATATAGAGGAAGTTTGACTTACGCATAAACATTTGTATGAAAAATGCAAAAACATAAAATACAAATTAAGCAAGAAATACTACATATGATAAAGCAGTATTAGAGAATAAACAGATAAAAAATATGAACTGTGACATTCAATGTCTTATTCTATTATCATTATTAAAATATTGGTATATTATAAATAATATTAAATATGTCTTATATAAGATTATTACTTTAATCTTATATAACTAAATTTTTTAAAATAATACTTTCAATAAATATTTTCGTGTATATTTTTGGGAATGTAATATGTTCTGTGGTAATTCAGCATGCTTCACTACATTTCTAGAACAGTCATAGATAATAAATGGGGACAATACATCTGGAATTTTTTTCGTATCTTAAAATTTCTTAACTCCCTTAATCATACAGAATATTATGATAGAACACAGCTGGAGTCAACTAGACAATTATTGTCATCATATAAAAAAAAAAATTAATCAAATTCTCCTATAAAAGGTTGGAATGTCTTGAACAGAATTCTATGCCAGGAAAAAAAAAAAAAAAAAAAGTTATGTGGTGACTGTTGTACTTTGTTGTGGTTTCATGCGTAATACAGAGAAAAAGAACAGTGAATGACAGAAGCCTAACTGGCATCTGAGTCCCACATGCTGACAAACTCAGGATCGCCCACAGGGTTTTTGCCATTTGATTAGTAAAAGAAGTTAATGTTAATAAATTTGAAACTTTACCTTATCTTCTCAAATACCAAATTCTCTAAATATAGAATCTGAAATAAACACAAAAAGTGGTTTTGTTAAATGTGCATCTCCTTGCCTGTATGCGTTTCAGGTGCAATGGCTGTCATGCTTTACTTTTGTGACTCTGAATTTATTAATACAACTTATTTTATAGTCTTTTTGGAGACGAATAATTAGCATTATTATTATTTCAGACATAGTAAAATCAAACATCAACATGTAGCAAAAGGGGAAAAATTCCATTATCCATTCAGAACAATTTCCTATGATAATACAAATGTTACCCAGGACAGATCTTTGAAATGGATACTGATTCTTTAAATTCTTTCCTGTCTGTTTCAGGAAATAGTGAGATCACATTGATAATGAAGTACAATGTGTCTAAAGTTCACTTCTAAACACTTGGCTTTTTGCTGTGAAAGTCATCTGCATTCCCTTTATAATTCTCAGCCACCAGAGATCTCCTTAATCTTGGAGATCTGATCCAATATCATTCAGAAAAATCCTTGATAATAGTTTCACCATTCAATCAATGAAACAACTAAAGCTTACTGCTTGTGTCTTCTTAAAAAAAATCCTGAGGCAGGGGAATAAGACCTTGGCTTATGGGTTTGGAGATTTTGTTGTTTGCAAATAAAATGATTATTGCTATTATTATTCAAGTTCTTAATCAAGGCAAGCAAATGGCATCTGTTTGTTATCATCCTTCCTACAGAAGACAAAGGCTTCAGTCCCTATGGTACTGACTGCTGGCCCCAAGTGGTTGCTGGATGTGACTTGGCAAGGAGTAGAAGACAACAAAAACAACTGCATTGTGTACAGCAAAGGTAAACACAAGCTGATTTTCTTTCTCTACTTTCTTGTGTAAAGTACTGAGATAAAATATACCAGTTGTGTAACAGGAAAATGAAGTAGTTTGTCTCCCCTTAAAGTCAAACAGTTTTCATTCCCATTTTCCTACCATGTTCTGGTTTTGCCTTTTTTTTTTTTTTTTTTTTTTTTAATGATATAAAAACACCACATGGTGTCTGTTGTGTACTAAATGCTTTATAAACACAGAAGGACGTCAGATGACATACAATCCATTTCTCGATGAGAGTTAGTGCCTCTTGGGAAACATCCGTAAAATCTATACACTTTAAATTGGTGAACTCTTTCTAACATTTTATTGGACATATTGGATAGCATTTCTCCATGTTACATTACATTGTAAACTACTAACTGAAATCTGGCTTTCTAAGAAGAATGCAAACTTGATTGGACTATGATAAGACTTCATGTCAGCGTGGTAACAGTAGATAACTGGAACTGGATTTCAGGGTTGTCACCTCTGACTTTTCTGTCTCTGTATAGCGGCATGACGTGATGATGCTTCACTGGAATGTATTGGCTAGTGGCAATGTATATAATTTCTGTCTTGTGTGAATTGTCAGATTTGCTCAAGTCAGTATGAGTTCTTATGAGGTCCCCCAAACAGGCTTTGTCTAACCTACTACACCTAACAGCTACTTTGGTTCAAGATGCAAAGGTTTTTCTCTTGCATCTTAAAGCAACCCAAAGAGCCTTGGGCTCAGTCCATAGTGCCATGGACTATGCACCACACTATTTGGTCAGTCACTGTGAAAGCTTTGTAAATGTGGTTATGGTATCATTATGGTATGTTAAAAAAGCAAACCAAAACAAAACAAAGACACTAAAAACTCGCCATTTGAATACATAAAACAAGAATAACTTATTTTGTGTAGCTGTTTTGGCATTCCCCCTGAAGATCATGTTGCAAAACTATTACTTTCATTCCTTGTATTTCAATCACCAATCTCAGCACTTTCTGAATACTTCAGAACATGCACTGTTCTTGTTTAATTTCTTTTAGGTTTTATTTCTAACCAAACAGACCTACTGAGATCAAAGATTTGTTTGCTGAGGCAACCTAGTGACCATTTCAGCATACAAGCATCGAGGCAAATAAGCACCCATATCAATATATTAACATACAAAACACTAATCATAACATCAAAGACTCCTAAAAACTTACTAGAAACAATTACAACTTGTTCCTATAATCATTGCAATTTATACACTTATAAGAGGATTGCTTTTAAACTGCCACAAGCCTTTGAAAGTTGAAACGCTGAAAACAGGGAATTTGCATGTTAAAAATGAGTTGCACACCAGGGTCTTATAAATTCTTTCTATTATAATTATAGAAAGCCAACACATTCATTCTGCAGCCTGAAACACCTGCAGTACTAGAGAACGGGGCTTAGATCTAAAATGGGTTGAGCTGCCCTTCCCTTCACAGCTTGCTGATTGCTGCCCAAGTGGAAGAAACAGCAAAGTGCTGAGTAACATACCGAAGCTTTTCTTGTGAATCCAGAGCTGCATAGTATAGAACACTCACAGGCAAACTTTTCTGCAACAACTTCTTAATGTAATGGGAAATTACTTTCACTCCAAAATATAGCTTCTGCCAAGTCCCATAGGATGATGTTTTATCAAGTATTAGATTATTTCTGTAATTATAATACTGCTTAGCACATATATACCAGTAAGACTTTTCATCTTCAAAGTACTTTACAAATACTAATTCATTAGAGAGTTTCAGCGCTATCTGTCTGATTGAATCTATTGAAATACCTTTATTTTTCAAATTCTTAAAAATTTCTTCAGTTTGGTGCAATCTGAATAGCCCAAAACATTAGTCAGTTCATTCAAACATGCTGAATTTTGTTCCGATGATGATGATGATGATGATGATTTTAGTACTTGTTTAACAAGGTGTTATGACAGTCGCACAGTGCTCAAGGTGAATTCTGTTATCTCTATCTCTAATTTATAAATACATGTTAAAAGCCTGCTACTTCACTAAACTAGTATGGAATATAAGTTGTCAATACACTTTATCTTCACTGCATTCTGCTCATCTCTTCACACTTTGAGTTGGCTGCTCTGTCGTTCATTAAACACCTACACTTGCCTTGAGCTCTGCTGGATTTTTGTACTAGAAAGATTAATTGGCTTGGATCACCAAACAATGTCAAATAGAAGATGGTAAAATAAATAAATAGAATAATGTTTCTTCCTTCAATTTGTATCTCATCACTCCAGATTACATTGCCTTGATTTGTGTTAGCTTTCTGTCTCCTATAGTGCCATTACTTCTAATGAAATGGTGTCAGCTGGCATGTAGTTGTAATTCGATGTTATGTTGTAGTTGCTGTGTATAATTTTGTTAGTTTTCTTAGCAATGCATTGTTATTTCTGAAAGAAATTAGCTTAACAAATGTCTGGAATTGTGTATGTAGCAGATTTGGTCACCTGGTATCTGTTTTCTGTACTATACCCAAGTTGAGGTGAGTGGAGTAAATTGGCACATTACTAAGAAGAAAATAAGTTTAAGAATTGGCTACCAGTACAATTGGTATTGCTCAATCAGTTGCTGACTCAGAAACACATGCCACATTTCCTTTTAGTTTGTAAGAGTAATATTATTGAGATATAATTTTCCCCAGACATTTCAGGAGAGCATAGGTATGTCAGCCTGACTTCCAGTTCACGAGAGCCTGTGCACACTGTAGTCACCCGCACATTGCACACAGAATAATCCCAGGGAGAGAAGGTACACTGTTCCTGTTGAAAGTGAATCCGAGCTGGCCAGCTAACTCCCCGTTTGCCTTCAAAACTCTACATGAAATATTTTCTCTAGATAAGCAGACACAAGAAGTGTGTGTGCATGTACATCTGTGTATATGTATGATGTACATAGATAGGATTATATTGCTAAATTATACAGTGGAATCACAATTCATCTTCTATATAAATTTTTAGATTATGAAACTCGTTATTTAAAATCATACATCTGAATATATCCAGAGTGAATAACTATGAAATAACGATTCAGTATTTGAAATTAATTCTATGTAGTCTAGGATCACTTATTTCTCTCTGTATTTTTTATATTTCCCAATATTAGGACAAATTAGAAAAGGGAAAAACAGTTAATTAGTATCCCTTTTCACAACCTGTGTTACAAGCTGACTACTCATGGCATATGCCATTATCTCGTTCTATCTTTTTGAAAGGAAACTTTTGCAACTAATTACATTTAAAAGACATGCTGGTTTTGTTTTAATATTTATGTCAAACTTCTCTCATGTTTCAGAAATAGTCTCTTCAGTAATTTAGGAGATGTCCTAGAAACAGTAACTGAAATTTTAAGAGACAGATTTTAGGAATCATAGCTTATCTTGAATTATAAATATGTTCTTTCCACAAAACAGCTACAGTTTCAGTAATTCAATCAAGATACATTGGCAGAAAGTATTAATGCATGAACTGTATGATCATCACAACACTGTGTACTTGAGAAGGATTTGTTCCTAACAGTGTTGTGCACCAGACCTGGTAAATCTCTAAGACCAGAGGTAGGGGTCGCCCCACAACCTAGGAAGGGGCTGGGGTATTAACGGCAAATCTTCCACCAGGACTGAAAGAGATTTTTAAAAATGTATTATGACTGAGTAGAATAGAAACTGTGTAAAAAATACTGTTGCACAGACTGAAAACAATGCTTATGTAACAGACATTTTTCTAGATATTATTTAAGCCATTTATGTGAAATGTATGGATACCGTATGTTTAGTGGCATTGTTAAAACAGGGTGTCTGTACAAATATTTAGCTGTGGGAATTATAAAATCATAAGGCGATTAAGTTAGCTAGTTGTGAAATTCCAATATTGCTTTTTAAATGACTTCAGGATATAGGAGGTGCTAAGGTTATTATCTGTTATCAGGAATACAGCGGAATTGTACGACTGGATAATAACTAAACAACTGACACAATGTAAAATTACATTATCAGTGTGTTAAAACAAAATTGCGCCCTAAAGGAGTCTACATGCCAGCTCAGAGCTGCAGTGTAATTATGCTTAACTCTGATAATTAAAATACAACGGAGATCAACAGAATCATTTTCATTAAGAAAATTATTAATGATGGTGGTATAACAGTAATTGATTGCAGAGCACCACAGGATAACTCTGTGCAGGAAAACCAACATGTTTAACGTGTGTCTGGGCCAGTTGGGTTGCGTTGCGTTGCGTACCACTGAGCATGCTGACAGGTGGCAGCTGCTGGGCACATCTTCTGCAGCAAACCCCAAATCAGAAAATGGCTCCCTTTCAGGTGGCCCTTTGGAGAGAGGAAGAGGGCCAGATCCTGGGGGACAGGACGGCAGGACAGGCTCGGGTACAGTTGCCGAAAAGGAGCTGGCTGCTGGCAGGGACTTGCACACTCCTTGAGCCGTCCGTCATCTCATTTCGCATGAGGTGGTGTTTGGTTTTGCATTTCCATTAGTGATTTACTGATGTTATTTCCTCCTTTGCCTGGCCTCACTGAGCAGTTTATGCCCTTCGTAATTTCTGAGAGGATGCAGGGAAGAAAAAATAGTCCTCTCCCCAGCACGGTTCCACAGGCACTGCGTGACGTCTTCGTAAGTAATTCCACAGGATGGTCCTGTTAATTGTCCCAGTGGTGTGGACACATGATATCGAATGCTGTAAAAAGCCTCCATCCCTCTGTAAGTGAAATCACAGTCAGTGCCCACTGAGCGACTATCACAAAATCCTGGCTAGGGAGGATGTTGCCTAAGGGTGAGATCTGAGAATTGTCATTTTCTTTCGGTGAACACAAAACTGGGGCGGGGGCGGGGGGGTGGCGTGTGGAAATTTGGGGGAGTTCTGCACAGCTAAGAGATGGGTGCTTGCTCAAACAGATGCTGCTTTTGAAAGCTGCCCAAAAAAGTCTATTCTCCAATCACAATAGAGAACAAGCCTGCTAGGGTGGATTTACAGGATGAGATTAGTTAAAATGACAGCTGCCCACACTGAAACTGTGTCATGTAGCTAATTTATAAATAGAAACTCGAGGAGAGGCAGCACACAGGAGAGGGCAGAGCAGAAGTCAGGACTGGAGGCAGAGGGTTGTGCTCGGCTAGCCCAGGGCTTCCCCTGGCTGCGTGGCCTGGTGGGTTGACTTAAAATAAGTCAGTAAATACTGAACTGTTTACTCACTTACTGGGATGACTTATTTAGTTGATTTATGTGCCATCCATTGAAGATACAAATGCTGCAGAAGGGTTACACGAAATTGCTAGTAAGAATTGAAGGCAATTTTTATTTCATTTGGGTAATTTAAACAGTCTATTTTTTAACACATAGGAAAAATCAGTTGTCACAAGAGAACGGTTCTTAATTTTTTCTTTAGTGACAGAGGATTATTTTTCTTAGTTGTTCTGTGAGATCCTTGGTTACAGGTTTTCTTCCGGAAAATTGGTTTCCAGCAAATACTTTTTTTTTTCCCGGAAACTTTAGGCAATGTAATAGTACATTGTGCCACAGACATATAACATCAGAGACCCTAATGAGACACAGGTCAAACAGTATAAGGAGTTTAAACATGCTTCATTAGAATACAGGTATATTTTGTTTGAGGTCAGAGAACGAAGTTATTTAATATGCCAAAGATTAACTTGGGGCATATATTTCAGATTGCAAGGGGTTTCTTTATACATACCCTTAAAAGCAAATTGAGTGAAATTACGCAGTCTGTTCCACATGGACAGTCAGAAAACTGCAGTATCTGCTGTCCCGCTGAATGCCTCCACTAGCTAAACAATGTGCTGAAGCTTTTAGTGGTGCTACAGGTTTTTGTTCTTTCTGTGTATCCACTAACAGAAAAATCTGAGTTTTTAACAAAATGCCTGCAATGAGTATCATAATATCAAAGGTCCATGAAAGAGATTGTTTTACATTTCATTTTCCACAACACTGAAAAATTGCAAAATATTTCTTAACAGAAGTGAGATTATGTGTATAATGCTTACATAAAATAATACCTCTGCAAGGGCAATATATCTTCACTGTCATTGGAAGACAGTGTCATGGATACAGACATAAAAATATGATTGGTAAATAAGTAGATGTCACAATTCACATTTGTTTTTTCAGGGTTGTTGTGAAGGCAGGATGCCTAATGGCACTGTTGCAAACAAAACTATTGCAAGTCAGTCCTGCTACTTTCCCCACTGGCCACAGAAGGAGAAAATATTTAGTTCGCATGACTAGTGATATTTATTGCTTGCTGATGGCAGACGCAGTGGACTTAATTCAGACATAATTTGGCTTCAAAGAACTCATGAAGCAGAATTGTACTTTTTTTTTTTTTTTTTTTTTTTTTTTTTTTACCTATGCAAATTGATCCAATGGGGGATTATCTGCTTTAGGGAGTTTAGAGGTCAGGGCCTTGTATATGGTCTTAATTATCTACAAGAAAAAGGTTGTTTTGTGCATCTTTATGGAATTAGTATAATATGCATATAATAGCATACAGTGAATTATTACATGCCCTCTAAATTCTAAGCATGTAAATAATAAAGGGAAGATGACAAGAAATTCAGGGGTACGGCTATATTTCCGCTTTCAATATGAAAATGCTTTTGTTCATTATTAGTGCATTTCATTTACATAGCAGTCAAGTGATATTTTTAGGTTGTTCTCATATGTATGTTCATTTGGGTTTTTTCTTGTGTTCTTGTCACTTATTGTGTAGTTTGAAATCGGAATTCTTTTTCATTTGAGGAGGCAAGGAAAGAGGCAGAATACTGACATGATTTTCACAGAATTCTATATTTTAGACTGAAGCTATAAAAAGCTGTAAACTGAGTCTAACACTCACCCATGAGAACATGCTCAGGATGGAAAAGAAGCCCAGTCTGTACTTCACACTGGGACCATATGAAAAGAAATATTGCTTCAACCATTCAGACCACTGGCAAAAATAAATGCAAACATAATGCATAGATTTATTTTTTTTTCCAAGCTGTGTATTTGTCCCTCATTTTTCTAAATAACTTGCAGTAGAATCAGCCATTTAGAAATATTTTAAGTTATTGTTTTCAAATATGAGATAGATGCTAAATGTGTTTTAGTTTCTTTTTAATCAAATTATTCTTCTCCATCCATTATGCTAAACAAATATTGAGGACTGCTGTAAACCCTGTGACCCCTGTGGCTCATGATGGCATTACCTCTGTCATCTCCCCTGAAAAGCAAGAGCGAAGGAAAAAAGCACCCAAATTTGCTGAGCCACACATTTCAAGTTGTCGACAACCCCATCCACAAGAAAACAGAAGAAAATATATATGCACTCTGTCCTGTCAAAAGGCTTTCGCCTTATCTTGAGAGACTGTCAGGGCAGGAACATCATGGAATGGACAGGAGTCTATTAAATTAATAAGCTGCTGGATGGTGTCTGGAGAGTTATGATGCTCCATAAATCCAGTTTGATCATGGTGGACAAGGTTTAAATCTGCAGCCTTCTAATACACATCCAGGTCCTGGATTGGATTTGAAGTTTTGTGCTGGAGACACAGAGATAGTCCTGCAGCTCGTGAATTAAGATTTATCATTTTTTTTCATACTGTGGTGGTTGGATTTTTTTTTTTTTTCCCTACGCTTCTTGACAAAAATGAAAACACCTTAGGGATCCTGGCAAATGTTACTGCTTGAAATGAAAGAGCTGTTGTCAAGGTGAAACCATGACCTAGAAGCCCAAAATCAAACCTTGGTCACTCTTTCCAGGCAACTTCATTGCTGCTGAATATAAAATGTCTGCATGGGGGGAAACAGGGCTGGATTAATCTGCAGCCTGTTTTATAGTGATTCCTGTCAAATACTTGTAATGTGTATTTGTGATACAAGTCAAATTAATGGTGTGCCAATAAAAGCAAAAGCTAAAAAAATGTAGAAATATATTCTTCCCCCATTCGAGGTGTTTCTGTGTATAACTGACAGTGTGGTGGGGGATTCTGTGCTCCTTACCTCTAAATGGATTAAGCCTGATGGTAATAATTCACAGAAGACTCTTCAATAGCGTTCAAGGTGCCAAGCTCCCAGGAGAACCTGTGTGATATGCAGCCATGATGTCCAAGTGGGCTGTGGAGCTGGACTGCCTGGAACACAATGTTAAAATTGTGTTGGATGTGTTTTGTCTCTAGCTGCTTACAAGCAAGGCCATTATTATGGCACAACGGGTGGAATTCAAGTGACTCTTGGCCACTTAATTGACCTGCAAGCCAGTGATTTATTATTAGGTCCCTAAGTTCCTATTCTTGTTACTCTGGAGACTCCAGCAGGTGATTGCTGTGCTTGCTTACACGGGCAATGGCACAGCCAGCATTTCTCTCTTCTCAAATTCCCTAGACACATTTTGGATGCTGCCTAATTTATTTATTGATGATACTTAGAATCTGTGCTACTTTTCAAAGCAGTCTGTGCTCATTTTTGTTCTCATTGTTAATTTAGAAGCTTAAAGAGACTTCTTGACATTAGAGAGGTATAAAAACAATGCATATGTTAAAAGCAATGGATAGCTCCTATTGCAATACCAAGGACAGTGAGATTTGTTTTATGCTCAGGAAATGGATTCAGAACTGAAAGCAATTGAAAAAGCTCTTCTGGTGTACAGGTTTCCTTAAACAGAAATTGTGATCAAGATGTAACCCTCAGTCACATCCATACCTACATCTCCCATTGTTGTCTTCCAGAAATTACTTAAGAGCTATAGACAAAGATCATGTGCGACTGAATCCTGACCTCTCTATTGATCCTGGGGATCAATCTGTGTACTCTCCGATCCAAAGATCAATGTCAGCATTTCTTTCCTTCTCCCACAGCATTCCAGCACTGCTCCCTACTGTAGACAGAGGCCACAAGGGGCAGGACTTCACGGCACAGCACCGTGGCACTGAGGCCAGCACTGCGGACCACATCCATTTTTTCTAATGTGATGGCAATTGTACCCTGTTATTTGGGGCAGGTTATGAAGTGTGTATAGTGAAACAGGGAGGAGAGAGAGTGGAGGTTAGGGAAAGAACTCCAGCACAGAGCAAAATACAGGAGTCCCTTGTTGCAGTCTCCCTTGCAAAAGAGGCAGAATGCTCCCTCTTCCTGCAGCTGCCCTTCTCACCAGTGCTGGGACATCCCTCAGCCTTCCCACTTCCCCCTTCAGTCTTCTCTGAAGAAAACTGAAGAAAGTATGGAGAAGTTGCAACCTGCTTCAGTGTGTATTTAATATCTAAGGAATGAACCCCTGTTTACTGCAGACATGGAGAAAACTTAGCAGTTTCTTAAAACGTAATTGCTTTTGCTGTTACAAAAAAAAAAAAAAAAAAAAGCAAAGCTGTTTCGGATTTTATTTTTTCTTTCTTTTTTCAGTTTCATTCCATCAAGGCATGTGGGGCACTGTGATGCTGACAAACAGAAATCTATGCTAGAGCATGCCTGAATTGTGGTATTTGAAGCTGGTTGCGATGTTGAAGCAGATTTATTAGAGATGTTCTGTAACTGAGTGGTGATGCACATGACTGAATTGGTCAGTAGTGTGCAGAACCAGGGTTTGTTGCTGGAGCAGAACTTGCCTGTAAGATAAATCCCTATGATTGTATTGTAGTATACAGTCATATATACATGCATACATGCATGTGTATATGCATATATATATATGTATATATATAAAAAAATAACTCATGCATCAGTGTTTCCCTCAAGCCACAGAAAGTTCTGAAATCTTCCTATAGCTGCCATATATATTTCTACATAGGCAACTCCAGCTATTCTGAATGATTATAGTATCACAGCTAATAATCATTGGGAGGAAATACTATTTAGAAAATAGTTTAGAAGATAGATAGAAAGAAAAGTCCTAGCTAACATTGTTAAGGCTAGAGAAGAGTTCTAGTATTAGCTTTATAAATTACAGGAGAATGCTAGCTTTTGCAATAAAGTGGTTAAAACAGAAGATGACACAGGGAAAAATTTTATGAAGTGCAAACCAATGTAAAAAGAATACTGAAAAATTAGATTGTATTAAAAACACTAGAAGAGAGGCATATTCAGACTTAGGCAGATGTATATAGTAACCATTGTAACTTCTTATTTAAAAAATAGAAGTTCACAGTCAGATAATACATACTGGAGCCTATAACATTATTTTGGTCAACTGAGAATTCTTGTTTGTAACATTGGTGATGTAGAAACACAGACAAATTGAAAATTTGCTTTTGTACTTATATTTTGTATATAAAAATAATGTGGTAGAAGTATATTGAACAGTAAAGACAATGCACAAATTATTCAAGATCTGAACAAATGAAAAATGTTTTTGAGAAAAATAAGGATCCGCGAGTTAACAGAGATTGACTGATATGCCCTAACTTTCAGCTTGGAAACTAAAGCAAAGTATTGTGGTTGGTCTGCTGGCTGAAACAAATGTTGAGATATGTAGGAATTGAAGCATCTGAGATGAAGGGGAGATAATGGTGGTTTTGGCTAGTCAAAATGTTTTCTGATATTATAAGATGGGCAACTGAACTTAAAATATGAGATGAAAAGGAACTGTTTCACACTAGGAAATGAGAGGGGTGGCATCAGGTGATCACTATGCATCTTCTTTTAATAAACTGTTCTTTTAAAGGTGAACAGGATACTTTTATGGTGAGTGCACGTGCATTTTAATGGATTTAAATTATGTGAAGTTTAAATGCATTTTCAAGTTACAATTAAATAAAAACTTAAGACTGACAGATTGCTAAGTCTAAACCAGTTTTATGATTAAGGTTCAATTAAATTATATTTATCATTGGAGCAAATGAAGTATAAAATCCCAAACAATGATATTTTTCAGTGTCTTACTTTGGTGGAAAGTGTAGCCTGAAGTATGACTCCAAGACTTTTATCTTCCATCCCCTCCTAAAGCAGAAATTAATTAGAGCTAAACAAGCATAGGGTATACATTCAGAACCCCATCCTGAGAGTCCTTTATGGACCAGTGGTCTGGGAGGAATTTATTAAGAAAGCTGTTTTGTGGTGCAAAAGTATTATGTATTTGGGTTTAACTAGCTAAGTTAGGGAGAAATTTGAAATTTTAGTAATGGTTTAAAGAATGAACCAGTTTTGTTGCTTTCATGGAAGCTACTTTTGGCCCTTTGCACTTGCTCAGAAGATGTGCTGAGATCGACTCTTTAAATACAGCTCTTTCTCTTTCCATGTACTTTCTATGTAAATCCCTAAATGTCATAAGCTTTGCAGTGAGTCAAGAAGGGAATGCTCGTTTTTTACATGCAAGCTATTTTGCAATTACAACCACTGCACCATAACGCGTGAAACATGACAATTTTCTGGTTTGCCACAATATGATCATCAGCTTTATATGTGTGGAACTTCTCTGTCTTTCTAATACACTTCCTGTAATTCATTATTTATTTTGTCCTACAGAAATGAATGTAAAAGGAACAACATCCTGCATGCTGTTGCTTTGGTTTGAACTTAATTTTATAATCTAGGACATAACATAACAAATGGATTAGCTTTGGACAATGAGCAACTTGAAATTTTTTGACATATTTAAAAACAGATCCACAGCATTAAAAAAATTGTTCTTTCCAAAACACATTCCTCTCCTTTATAAAAATGCTCCTAAGTGACGTTAAGCAGAAAAAAAAAAATCATTTCAGATCAATTACACCTAAAAAAATTCTTTAATATATTCAGCTACAAGATTCCAAAAAAGTGATGAACTGATATATGACCTTCTTCTCTTTAAGAACATATGTACATATTCAGCGAAGTGAAGCATGATCCTAGTGTTAACTCTTGGATTTTTGTTGTGTGTTGCTAATTATTACAAAGTCTAAACATGTGAATAGTTGAATACTCAAAGGTCTAATTGTACAGAGGGAATTCAGTTCCTGAGTCAGAGAAGTCTTCAAAAGCACCCACTGAGAAGTACTTTTCTTAACGAGAGCATTTTGTTGAAATGGAATTCTTGTTGGCTGTTAAACTGGTACACGGGAGATCTAAGAGTTTGTCCTTAAGCTGAAGATACTGAAAGAAGTTCTTAAGTTTGGGACTGCTTTTTTCACCTGTCAGCCTTCTATGGCTGTATCATGTTCCTATGTTGTCTCTGGAACATAGTGTTATAGAGGAATCAACAGGAGCTGATTAACTGAGGTTTCCTTTGGGCACATTAGCCTGACAGTCTACCATTACTATCCAGCAGCATTCTGTATTTTTACTTAGTTTCTTTACCTTCTTTTTTTCTGGAGAAAAGTTGGGTCAATTTGCATTTGCAATTGGCAGGCTCCAGCCACTATTAGTAATTACATTGGCTACTGGGGAAAAAGAACAGCCTGCAGTTTTTAACAGTAATTCTGAATCTAATTCTGTGGTTTGGAAATGGCCTGATGAGATTTTAGCTGTATGCCACGAATCAAACACCTGATTATCAAACTGTGTCACTTTTACATATAACAACTTGTCAAATCCTGGTAAAAGGTTGCCTGTGATTCATACTGCAATGAATTCGTTAGTTATAGTCCCCCCCAAATTAGCTAGTAGGCACATATGCCCAACTGATCATGATAAAAAATTGTACACTATTCCTTTTTTGATTATTTACTTTCACATGGCATCTCTGATGAAAATGGATTAATATATGTTAAGCTAAAGAGTTTTGTAGAATAATACTGTAAATGGGGGATAAAAAAAAAAAAAAAACAAACAACAAAAACAAACCTGTGAGGAAAACCAATTCAGTTTTACTTAGAAAACAATCTTACTTCTCTTTCATATTGTTAGAGACAATGTAGAGTTTTAAACTTAGTATTCTTGTAGGGTTGCTGTTATTTTCCTTTATTCTGACATAACTATTGTTTGTATGGAAAACAGACTTTTTCCCTAGCACTGACCCAGTTAGACAATATCCTTAACACAGGGAACAGCTGTTAATGTTTTGGGATATTTAAAATATTTTCAGTATATAGCATTTGTTTAGCACTTTTTTTTTTTTTTTTTTAAATCATAGTCAGTTATCTTCATTGGCATCTACTGATACAACACTGATGGAGTGGAGTAAAGAGCCATCCCATAATTTTGCTCATTCATTGTTCTCATTTCTTTCCTCATTTTTCTACTCTGCAGACATTCAGGTGCATAGAGGAAATGTCAAAAAAAGGACGTACCAAGTCTCTGAGTAGTCCTTTCTAGTATGTATAACATATTATAATTGTAAGTACCCAAAGATACTGAACTCTGCCCTCCAGAGATGAAAAAAAATGTCACTAGACAGGGCAAGTCATCAGCAGGGACTTACAAGTCCCCTGTCATCCCTTCATCGTAGACCCTAAATGTTGCATTACCAGCAGGGCTCTTTGGCAAATTAAAACACCAGAGAGAAGCCATGCAGGACTTTACGTAGAGTTCAGGAGATGAAAAGAAACTGTCGGAAGTAATTGAGTCCCAACATTTTGATAATATGTGGGTTGCTTAATTACATTTGCCTTTGTTCCTTTTTGAAAATGGGATGCATCATTCTCTCTTTTTCAGGGTTTATACAGTGGTCTATGTGTGATAATCTAGCACTTAACTACACGTATCTGGACTAACATATAAGCTTTGCAGAGCATATCATGTGGCATCTTCACAATCTTTTTATATTATCTATTCAGAATATTTTGCATAAACTAAAGTAATAGTACACAAAAAAGAGAAAGAATTATAAAATACTTTGTCTGAGCAGCCCACATAGTGAATGCATGTTTTTTGGCATTTGTCGCTGAAATGTAGGAAATTTTTTCTTGAGTGGAAGTGTTTTTAAAATGCTTTGTAACATGTGCAGTAACAGTATGCATGCTTTTAAGGCAGGAGGTAAGAAGCAAACATTTCAAGACATTATTTAGGAAAGATTTGGATGCTCAGCGTGTCTCTTTACATCTATCACTATAAAGAGTCAAGAGAATAAAGAATTATTTGGAAGTATATTGATGGATAGTTGAAACTACTCAGTTAGCCAGGCTTTTGATAACTCTTGTATATACTTGGAGGTGCTGACATGTAACATGGCTATATCTAATTAGGTTTATGTAAGAAAAGTGGGAATTTTTCTGAATGTATCTGATGCCCTCTTTTTTTCCTTTTTTAACATGCATAACTCTTCCTTTGGGAGATTTTAATCTAAAATATTTACTTACTTATCCCATGCACAACTCACTCTGAGTTGTTTATAATTTGAAATCTTTCCAGTTGTTAGTTGGAGAGGTAGTGTGAGCTCAGGTAGACACAAATTTGAGGTAAACTTGTCATCATTGTTTCATAAAGAGACTAATACTTGAAATATTAGCAAGTTTTTGATATTTCATTTACATCACAGTGAGGTACAGCTCTGTATTTGGTTCTTAATTCTTACGTCCTCAGAAGGCACTGACATTTGGATTTGGGTGGAGGTTGTCATATTGGGTTTGACATCTTTTTTTTTAAGAATTGTATCCTTCCTTAATTCATATTTTGGTCCAATCTTAAGGCATTATGGTTTTGTTTTTTGTTTGTTTGTTTGTTTTTTAATTGGGGGAAATTGTGAATACCTATTTCTCTTGAAGAAAATAAAATGCATAAATGCAACCAAATGGAGTGAATGTAGTGTTATTCTAAATTGTCAGATTGTTCATAGGTCTCTAATACTGCTCAGGTTCTAGTCTGCTGGTGATATAGTTTCAATAGATGCACTGAAAGGAAAGTGCCAAGACCAGTTTTGACAGGGTTTTGGTTTTTTCTTTTTTTTCCCCTCCTCCTCTTTCTCTTTTAATCCCTGTGGGGCTCTGTGATTTTTCATAGCTGGACTAAAGTTGTGTCAACGGGAGACTTGCACCATAAAGACTGAAATGTTAAAGAAAGCTACAAGGAACAGCTTTGAGGCAAGGTTTCAAGCTTTGTCATCACGCTTGAAGAATTTTCTGTTTAATGTACTGTAATGCAGTATTCAATGGGGACAAGTTTAATTGAGTTTTACACAACCCAGTTGGGAGTAGCGCTGCAAGGTAGGTGATGTCTAGGTTTTTAATCTTCCACTCCAGAGAGGCTTGTTGACGAAGTGGTTCTTTCTCTTTGTAAGAAAAAAGGGAAGCATGAGAAATGATACATCCGTGGATAAAACCAATTGGCAACCCCCAAAGGAATGAGGGCGATAAGGCGAATCCAGCACTTGTAAGAAATAAAAGAATCCAACTGTTCATTTAAATGAGAAACAACACATGTGACTGAGGAGGCAGGGAGGCTGGGCACTGGAGTGGGGAGGAAGGGACTAACAAACAGAGCGGCTGGTGTTGGAGTTAGGCGTCCTGCACAAACAAGCCAGGGTTTGTTAGGCGGATTACTGAAGAGATAGTTAACGACGTGTATTTTTTAAAGAAAAAGGAGAGGCAGGCGTTTCCTGTATTAGAGAAGGTGGCTGAAGTGGCAGGAGGGAGGAAACTGCTGTTAGGCAAGCCCTACTTAAAGAATTGCTATTCCTTCCCTGAGGCCTAACAGCGGCTCTCTATCAAACAGCGTAAAAATAGCACTGGACCCTGTCAAAGAGAAAATAATACCTTCTGTGTAAGCCTTAGTGTATTAAACTGTAGTCCTGTTCAAGTTACTTCTGCTAGAACTTAAGCGGGCGAAAGGATAAAAGCATGCAGTCAATATACTGCCAAATCATCTCCCCACTTTGGCTCTGCATCTAAATCAAAAAATGTTTAGCTAGCCCTAAAAGCGCTATCTGCCCTTCATTAAAAATGCTGCTCTTTCCAATCGTGTACAATTACATGTTATAGCATATTTTAATTTTCACTTGTAAAGCAATATCAATACTGTTCCACTTGTTTTTGCTTAAAATATTTGAGAGATTTGACCTGATGTGTGACAAAGTGTGTTTGTTTGTTTGTTTGTTTTGCCATTTAACGCTCATGTTGGCATTTTTGTTCAGAGAGATTTTCCATGTCTGTCTGCAGTCATTCACTGGAGGAGATGCTGTGTTGTGCGGTGATGGTTTTCAGGTTTTCTCTGCCATCTTAACATCAAATCTCTCATTTTGCTTCTTCAGAATCAAGACAACTTAACACAGTGTCTTTTTTCATAAAATATACTGAAGATCAAGGTTGGCATGAGCCTGAACGGGCAGTAGTTAGGGGGTGCTTTGCCACCCAAGCGAGGTGTTTGTACACCTTTTGGGGAGGCTGTGGGTCAAGGAGAGCAGTCAGTCAGCCAGGCCAGCCTTGCACACCTCTGGTCTGCCCGTACCAGTGGCACAAACAAGCCCCTAGAGCAAGTTTAGCCTCATGCCTTTTTATAAACTCACTGGTACCCCTTTCTTTGCCCAGATCAGGTGGCTTTCACACCTGGTCTAAGGGAGGGAGGACAGCCCTGGCTGCTAGTCCAGCCTGCTTCTGGGAGGAGAGCTGGGGGTGGGTTTCATAACAGCGTGGAAAGCCTCGGTAACCAGCTATTGTGTGGGAGGGTTGAATTTCACCCACAGAACACATACGGTGAGACAAATTGGAAATTGCAGTGGAATATGCAGAATTTGCACTGTGCTGCTTTCCGAGGTACCACCAGAATCCCTGTTAAATTTATAAATACAGTACGCATGCAAAGTATAGAGCTGAGCAAATAATTCACAATGAATAATTTATCTGACAAATTTAGCCTTTTTTCTGCTCATGAAATATCCATGAACAGATCTGTGATTTGTAACTGCAACCTTTACAGTGCATTAGCATAGGGGTTTTTTTAATTTAATTTCCTTGTGTAGTTTGGTGTAAAAAAGTAATTCCCTATTATTAATCATATTAGCATTTTAAATAGTCCAAAAGTAGGCTTTGAAGTTCAGCCATCAACTAAGTGAAGGGGCCAAAGGAGATAGGTGTTCTTACCTTGCTGCTGCTGCTGTTTGTCCAGAAACATTCTTCCGTAGGCTAAATTTACAAGGAGACATCACAGCAATTTTCATTGCTGCAGCCTCTGTATGTGGTGTAGAAAAATACAGAACTGTCTCTTACTCAGTGAAATGGAATATTCTGAACAATAATGTCCAATGGATCACAGATTTCAGATTTCAAACTGAGGTAAGAGGGCTTGGGAGGATGGAGCTGCACCCTCAACTTTTGTAAATAACAACGCATATTTTGAAGAATTTTGCCATATATCTCTCTTGAAACACATGGAATATAACCCTGTTATATCCTGACAGTGGCATCACTTTGTCTATCTGCATGGGCTGAAAGAAGAGAAAGAAATGAGTCTCATATTTCATATTTCATTCCTTTGCTAAATTTGAAGCCCTGTTTTAAGAATTAATTGCTTGTGGAGAAATAAACATAAACTAAAATCCTGGGATTTTATGAGGTAGAGAGTTGAAAACATAGCATTAGCAGACATACTTACTGAAGATTCTTATACAATAGATTTTTTTTCAGTATCTGTTCATCTTTTTATTCTAATACTTCCCCTATGGTCAAGCAAAATATCACTGTTTACTGTGGACAAAACTGTTAGGAGTTTAACTGGTTTCAGTTAAGTTGTCAATTGAATTTTTGCAGCTTTCTTAAAAATGCAGCTAGGCATTTTTACTGTTGATAACCTTTCAATTTATTGAATTTCTCCTATGATTCTAATATTTCCAAAATATTCTTTAACATATCCCAAATTTTATCTTGCCTCGGAGGTAATGCTTAAGAAATGGGCAGAAATTTAAGAAAATTCTGACGATAAACTTTAATTAAATGGGGGTACTGCAACCAAAATAATACGTTTGTTCTTCATTTCACATATTTAAGGATAATTTATGATTTGTGAGGCTCTCACAGATTTAGTATGTAGTTCTGCTCAGAAGAACAGCTTTAACAGTATCTGTCTGGTCAATAATCTGCTCATTGTCTGCATTCACAATTAAATCTGTAGGTTTTGCTGTGAAAAAAGTTTACTCTCTCATTTCTGATGGTATGTCATAATTCAGTACAGCTAAGAAAGAGTCAATTGGATTTCACTCATATGTATCCTCAGAACAGTTTAATAAATTCCAAGCAGTTCCATATCAGTACAAACGTACTGAGGACATTGAATGACTTCAACAGCTGCCATTAAAAAAAGACCTAATTTGGTCCTCAGAAACACCATACTCAGTGATGAGTGATATAGAAAGAACCCAGCTTGACTTTCAGAGCCAGGATGAGTTTACAGAACTGTTATTTCTTATAAATGGATCCACTGCACATAGAAATAATTGAGGTGTCATGAAAAGCCCAGCCTCTATTTATAATAGTCCACAACCACACATAATAAAAATAAATAATTCAATATTTCCTTTTTTGGTGTTACATAATAACAAAAAAAAATATCTTTAAGACATTTGAAAACAAATCCCCCAGCAATCAGCTGAACATTGTATGAAGAAAGAAGGAATTTTGGCATCTCTCCATTTTGAAGACATAAGACAGTTTTGTTTGGTTATAAGAAAAATAGGCATAAGATACTCTGCTTGCCTTCTTTACAAAGCTGTTTCGAGCAAAGAAAAACCTGAATGCCCTCAGTGAAGGTAGTATACATACAATCCCCCAAAATGTTGGTGTAAGGTAGCAGGTCCTCTGGAATAACCCAACGTGTCAAGAATCATCCATCAATTCCTTCATCCATACAAATTCACTGAAATCAATGCTCAACCTGAATGGACATCCCTGAGCAGATCCAGCCAAAGCCTGGTGAAGGAAGATCTAAATTGGCATCTGTGGAACTGGGGTTTAGCCCAAATGGCAGACTATGTCAATTCTCTAGATGTGATTCTGACCTCTATCCTTCCCAGCATCGCATTTGTACAGTCACAATTTTGCCATTTTACAGCTGAAACTGGAGTAAGATCAGGGACCAAAGGATTTTCCAGCTACCACTATACTGGACATCTTTGTCTCTGTCACAGAAGTATAAGTGCAGTTGCATGTTTGTCTTTTAAGGAAAATAAAATAAAACAGCATTACTCTACAGAAAGTCCTTATGCAGAAAACCAAAAGCAGTCTATAGAGCACCTACGTATTTTCTCTCCAGCCTTCATAGAGACATACAGACCAACAGTCAACATGGATCTCAACCCCAAAATTTATTGTTTGAAGTAATACCAAGTTCCAGGGGTATTTTTAGTTTTCATTCTTTCACACGTAAATGGCTTGTATCCAGAGATGACAGCCACATCCACACCTGAAAACGTTAGGGTGGTTAGCAGTTTGCTCTTTCATGTGGTTGCTCTAGAAGGACGCCCTCTGGACATCACACCTAGTGTTTATGATTGAAAGGAAGAGACTGGTAAATCATGCTGTGGGAGGGAGGCTTGGGGTTTTGTGACTTCCTGGAGATAGAGCAATTAGAAGAGTAAAAAATGCTGGGACCACTAAATGGAGAAGTCACAGATGATCCTAGGGAGGTAGATAAGTGTTCTGTTTAAACCTTGTGCTGGTGGAATGGTCGTATGATTTAGTAATGGGAGCTATTTCAAGTTATTTCAAGCCAGTGTTTCAATGGCAAATCACTGAATTTAAATTGATAACTCTTGAGAGCAGTACAAATGAGAGCTAAATACCTGTGCAGCTGCAAGAATTTTGTTTGATTGTTTTTTCTTTCGAAAAAATGACAATAAAATAATATATTAAGATAACATAATTGGGTAGGAATCAGCAGGGCTTAAATGCAATCAGTTTTATAAAGGAGGAGTGTGGAAACTGTTACAAACAAATGAAAACATCACCCAGCAGCACAGACTGAGGAGATGAAAACATGCAGGGAAAGAATAAGAAAGTGAGAATTTATCTTTCTTTCACAGATAACATCAGCACACCTATTATTAATAACTTAATATGTAATCATTAATATCTATACATTTCCTATAAATATATGATAAGTATTTGTTCTATCTTACATTATAATTAATTTCTGATGTTGTCTTGATGCAGCTGGAAACAAGTTCTAAGAATAAACTCTCAAGATTCATACTTGTAAATATTAACTGTGAAGTCTAATAATGAGCTCATCTATACAAGTGATTCATTATTTTACTTGCAATCAAGTGAAGATCATAAAATAAGGGCGGTATCATATCATGAAAAGAGCAAACTTTACAGGAAAATTTATTTGGGCATTAGAGAGTATGGAGCTTTGTCACTGCTGTCTGGAAAAGCATTGTGTTATGTTCTCCCATCCAGTTTCTGAATTTTATATTGCAATTGTGAAATACATTAACTTTCGGGCTTTTTGCTACATTCTTGCAAATACTGCCTTGCACTTCCCACCACATATTTAGTTTTTGCCAAAACACACCAGTTTATGGCTGGTTTTGCCAAACTAAGAGAGCTTCATTTCTATTTCACCTGAATTTAGGAAAAGGAGTTCGAATGTGAGCTCACTGAACAGTGATTTAGCCTACTAAGTGATGGCTTGGTATTTTAAGAAGAAATTAATTGTGTTAAGTTTGAAATTTTTTTATTATTTTTTTTTAATGATGTTTTCTATTGAAATGGAGAGCTATACATACTTGGGGTACAGCCCAATGCTGTGATTCAGATGTGTTGCAATTGCTACAGAATCGCAAGGAATGAATGATTCCCAGGAAATGAACAATGGAAAATATGGGTGCGTTAATCAGTCCATTTCGTCTTCCTTTTGCCAAGAAGAAAGAAAAAAAAAAAAAAAGGAAAAAGCAAGCATGCAAGCAAGCATCATACTCTCTCTGATATTAAAATCTATGGGAATTTGATGAGATAAAAGAAATGTTAAATGAACATTCTTCCTCGAAACAGACATGTCTAGAAAGGCAATTTTAGTAGTACAGCAGTGTAGCATTTTGTTTTTTCTGCAATAAAGCCATCAGATCAATAAAAAATTATGTAGCAGATTATTATTACACTGTGCTCACCATAGCTCTAATCGTAAATAATACAGCAGTTATCCTGGTTATATTAATTATAATTAGAATGCAGATAATGCAGACGGTCTTTTATTACTAGAGCCAAATCAATTTTCCAGTGTTATTCAATGCAAGGTCACACAAAGTTGTTGAAGCTCTTAGACTTCTTATGAAATGACCTGCATATGTAAGAGAGGGTTTGGCTCAGCTGTGTAAGACACATTGACTGGGAAGTGCATTGAAATAATTACAGCCATGAACTCTTGCCTATAATGGCAGAATTTCATTTTATAAAGTAAGCATAGCTGTAATCCAGGCTCCTTTATGGTGGGAAGCCTCATAAATCTTTCAGAGAAGACCAAGTCTTTCTCTTATTTGTAAAGCAGAAATCAAAATGAATTAGTTTCAGTTGTTATTCTTTCCATCTGTAGTATTGTGTCAAATATACTGAATGTGTTCATGTTGTGTATTAATATGGAAAAAATATTAAAAGAAGAAAATATTTAATGGAGACATTTCACTTCATTATTTTAATATAGGCTGTTTTAAAGTTCACTAGTTTAGGCTCTGGGGCTCTCCTGGATCACTTAAAGCTTTTATCATCTTTTAGGATTGCACTGGCTTAATGCATTTGTCTTCTGTCTCTCATGGCTCAGTTTAACTCAGACTCACAGAGGAACTGCTATGCTTAAAATGTGCCTGTCTGTCCTGTAACTGATGAGCAGATTAGTAGGACATTGCCAGATAATCATCTCTGAGATGCATTGGATTCATATACGTAAATGACACATGGCAGAGAGAGGGAAAGATCGGGGAAAGTGTCTTTTAGTTTTGTGCTTTTCTGCTTTATTTAAGCATGAATACAGATGGCCATTAGATATGCTCCACACTGGATTCTTGCAGTTTGGAATTCACTTTTTCTCTTTTTGTTCTATCTGTCATTCACTGAAGTGCTTCCGCAGAAACAAAGCAAACAGCAGTAAACAGAGCAGAGGCTGCAAGTAGGAGCTAGTTAGTGAGAGGCACAATGATAGGAGCAATTGAAGACTGAAGGATTTGTTGCTATTTTCTTGCTTGCTTGCCTACTTTGTTTTATTTTGCTTTGTTACTCAATAGATGCTATAAAAAAAAAAAAAAAAACAAAAAAAAACAAACAAGCTCTCCACACTAAAAACATGCATTTATTTGAAGATAGTAGTGATACTTAAATCTTTAATATTTCTCTACAAACTGTGCTCTCAGGTGGGTTTGCAAATTTGCTTTTGAATCGGTGGGAGTTTGGCATGTGTGTCGGAGCATAGTGATCCAGAAAATCTCCTGCATGCCCACATGTGTTTAGTCTTACATTTGGCCTCTAAGTCATAGTTTAAGTCAGCAGTGTGATGGCATTTTAAGAAGGGTCTCTGATCACTTTTTGCTTTTTTAGCTTGTCTTAAATCCTATTATCAGCAGTACCTGAGCTTGAGGGATTCAGCCATTTGAATCAAAATGCTTCCTTCTGACACTAACCAAGAAAAGAGACAAAGCCATTTGGCAAGCAAATGAATCTTAAGTACACACACTGGAAATGTTTATACTTTGTTCTAGATAAATGCAGCCTGCATTTTGATAGTATATCACAGTCTTTGACTTATAGAATGTAGTTTATGTGTGAGAGAAAATGTGAGAGAAATAGAGGAAAGGGTGTTAGGGAAAACTTGGTATAAACGTACTTTGAGGCTTTACTCAGATATTGGAAATTTGCACTTTTAAAACAAATTATTTGATTAATAAATAAATAAATAAATGTTCTTCAGAGATATTTCCATGACATGTATGATTTTATACCTATCATACTTCCCATGGATATCTCAGTTCTGTGAGTTGATTTAATCTTGTCTAGAGATAAGTTGATCTCTCTCTGAGCCCCACATGCCTCTTTATTTTGGTGTAAGCAATTTAATCAGGATTTCCCATAAGCCTCCCATTCTCTACAAATGCATTGCTGGGATTGTTTGGTTGGCTTTGTGTTTTAATTATAATAATGTAATAGTACTCAGAGGTTCAGGGCATCAATCATGCCTTATAAAGCCTGAGGTGTAAAACAGAACGAGGAAATATTGGGGCAAAATTTATTTTAGTTTATCAGTTTTACTGAAGTTACTGCTCCATATTAGCCATTAATAGAGACCAGTATCCTTTTCCTCCTTTTCTGCTAAGGTGATTGTTTTTATACAAAGGAAGAAAACTCACACTTTTGAAAAGTTCACGTTAAAACTAAGCAGTACAAAGGTATGCTGTATGATAGCTTGTTGTACAACTTTTTCTTTGCTTAAAAAATTCTGAAGCTCATGGTATATATTCTTGTGAGGGCTTTTTTTTTAAGGCACTCTATCTCAGAGGTAGCATGTGTATCAGGGGAGGCAGGGATTGCTATGGTAAGTACCCCTGCTTCAAATAATAGGATTTGGGAATTATTTTCAGTCCAAAACATAAGGGAAAAAAATGTCTAAAAGTGACCTTGTCGTCTGAATTAACTTCCATGAGATTCCACTTTAAAATGATATGCCCAGTATTATCATTTTACTGCCAAAAACTGGGAACACTTCCAAATTTTGAGTTACAAATTATTGTACTTCCAACTGAAAAAAAAAAAAAAAAGAAAAAAAAAGGAAGCTTTTTGAAGTACTTCTTTTTGTTGAATACTGTAATAGATGGCTCTGTAAAATCCTGCGTAAATGGCCAAGACCGCAAGTTCGAGCTGCCCCCAAGGCAGTCTTATCTTACACACAGGCTTTTAGAAGATTTTTGTTTTGTTCTTGAATGTGTGTAGTTTATGTGTTTCATCAGAAGATGCCTGGTTTTTTGCCTGACTCTACACCCCCATGTCAATACCACTCAGGTTCACAAGGGGAGTTAGCCGCAGGATTTGTGCTGCGCTGAAGAAGGAAGATTATCTTTCCTGTAGGGTGGGGGGGGGGAAGCGCATTGTGCACGTCTCTAAAGTAAAGACTGCAGGAAAAAATGAAGAGGGCATAACTTTTTAATATACAATAGCATTCCTAAGTTAATATAGCATGCTGGAATTTAGTGGAACATTTTATTATTCAGCGATCATTTTTCTTTACATCTTGTCAATAAAATGTTGCTCGTCTTAACGGGCATTCAGCAGCAGCGGGGTAGGTTTCCAATCAGCTATACAAACCACTGCTTTAAGTGCACTTGATAGTGTCTCCAGCAAATAGCTTTAGAAAATATCCTTCCTACCGTACATACCCTCATGTGAGGATTACCTGCAATGATACGATACATCCTCGTGCATTCAGGCAGCCTCATGTCCCTCTGATCTATGCTGGCTTTCACTGCCACTGTTTCCGAAATGGCCTTTCTGCCTCCTGATCACAACATGAAGCAAAAAAGTACCATCTGGACACTGCATGCTAAAAAGTCAAAGATCTGTACGCTATATTATGCCCAAAAGGACATTTTCTTGTCAGTTAAGCTGCCATGTACTTTAGTCTGTCACTGATAACTAACAAAATTACAGTATGGTAATTTTAATTGGAAGCTATCCATTTTTATCCCTCAGGTTTTTCTTTTATTCCCTGTGGCGATCTTCTTTTGCAGCAGGCTCCTTCTCCACTGTGTGGGCACAGGCAGAACTTGGTGGAAAGGCAGAAGCACCGGGGCACCACAGCATACAGCTGCCAGGGTGCTGTGCTGTCACTGCTGCCCAGGAGTTTCACTGGAGCCATTGATCCAAGCTTAGCACCACCTGTCCTTTTTGTAATTCTGTAATTCTGCTGGTTTTTTACTCACCTGGAGTCCCCCAAAGCCATCTGACAATTAAGGTTATACAAGGAAAGAGGCAGTCCCCCTGACTCTGCTGGATGTTGGAAAGATGCTGATACAGGCCAGGGAGGGAGGCAGACCGGGGTTAGATGGAGAAGGTGAACCTTCCCCTGTTTGAAAGCTGTAAGTAATAATATGTAGGGCATCAGTGTTGTCCTTACTGTGGAGGCAGAGAGGGAGTGAGAGCCTCTCTCCAGAAATAAGAATAGCATCCATGACTGCAGGTGTACAGAGGACGGGGTAGCTTGCTTTTAGAGGGCAAAATCCAGGGTAAGGACAGGAAAGTGAAAGAGAGGAAAAGGAATCAAACTCGTGGGATCTGAAAGACTTTATTTTCATTTTAATGTATACATAAAGATTGATGTTGTTTTGCTTATATTTATTTGTCTGTTTGTTATCTGAGTGGTGCACAGTGCAAGAAATTTTACTGTTTTTTCCTTTTATCTGGATGACTCAGAAAAGTAAAAAATGCAGCTTGTAATATTGGCTTATGGCCTGGCAGAGTAGAAAGGGGTGCAAGCCAAACTCTCAGTCACCTGAATGTCCTCGTGGAGGAGAATCGGGTATACATTTCAAACTTGGAAATAAATTCAGTGTATGAACTCCCCAAACCAAAATAAATCTGCATATGGACTTAGATATACAAATAGTACTTGAGCATCTCTTTTAAGAGTATTTTTGTGTCTGCAGCATTAGTGCCAGACTAAAGACACATCATACATATTTTCCAAGTTATAATTTTGTGGAGCTGAGCCAAAAGTGTCATTGTCCAGTTTCACAGCATCTTAACTCAGAAGTGTTATAGTCCAATACCAAAAGTTAGTTGGTGCAATACCAGCTGGATTTTGATAAAGCTTTTAATGAAAAGATAAATATATACATTCTAAATTTAAGAGATTGACAATTCTTATCACCTTAAGAATGATCTTTAAATATACCTAAAACAGAAAAAGTGAAAATAATCATCATTATCACCTCAGTCTAAAAATGGGGCTGGAATTGTGACTGAGAGAGCAGCACGGGAAAAAAGAGAATGACATGGAATGTAAGTATAGACTGGGCACAAAAGTTATCCTCCTGAATTTTCATTGGATTATGTCAGAAGCCTTTTTCCTTAACAAAAGTTAAATTAAATGCTTTGTCTAAACATCAGAAAAATTAAGAAATGAGAAAATACAAAATGAGCAAAGCCAAAATTCATCTTCCCAATGTGCAGCTAAATTTATGAAAACAAGTTATTTTTAGTTACAGTTTTATTTTATAGTTTTATAGTTTAAATAGCTTCAGTTATTTTTGTTGCTCCAAATAAAAGATGGAAAAATACAAAACAAGGCTTTTGATCACGTTCTTTAATAGGACCGTGCTAATGGTGGGTCCAGTTCAGTGTTCTCCGCTGGATCATCATTTGTGATCTATGTAGAACATGTCAGTAGCAGTTTTCAGAAGCAGCAGAAAGTACTACTTGAGAAGGACTTGGACAATGCATCAGCGGAGAAAAATCTGTACAGAGAACTGGAAACTGAAACATTTTTCTCCTGAAGGACCCCAACTGCATCTCCTTGCAGAGAAAGCAAGTCTTTCAAGATGTAATGTTGATCATCAGTATCCCATGCGGATACCTGGCAGGGTCGCTTTCATACAGTTATGCTGGCAGTGTTTCCTTTCTTAGCTGCTGCCTGAGAAGACTTGGTGAGGAGACAGAGGTGATGAAAAGGTTAGTGGGAAGCCCTGATAGATCTGCAGAGCTTGTCTCTCTATCATTAGAATCTCCTACATGTATCAAATTAATAGCCTGCATCTAAGGAAAAAGCAGATTTTTGGAGTTTTATGTAGGCTTTATGAGAGCAAATTGTCATGCTTCTCATTCCCAGCTCAGAGTAATGGTGGGCTTTTGGAGAGGTGGTGTTGAAGTGCCTGGGGTGCCTAGTTAGCAACGTGTACATCTGTGTCCTGGTGCCACTGCCAGCCAGAGCATCCACTCCTGCGGTGCATAGAGACTGTCACGGCCTTCCCCAACTCCGCTTCCACAAAACAAAGATAGTTTTGGATTGCAAAGGATCAAATTCTTCCATTTGGGCCAAACCTTAAAAAAGCTACATCTGAACAGCAGCTCAGTGCAAACATTCCCCCTGCAATGGCTCCTGTGCCACCTGGCTAATCCTTGGGCGCACTCCATTGTCAGGTGTCTCCAGCCTGAATCACTAAAGGCTGTCTTCCAGTCCCTCTCTCCAAGCATCCTCTGCCCCAAAAGAAGGAGACATTTTATCGCAAGTGATATTTTCCTGACAAACTACAAAAGGCATATTTGATTTTTTTTCTAACAATGCCTTGCTATCTATGTTTATTTTAGCCTAGTCACAGTCCTGTTACAACTTTTTTTATCAGACCTTGAAAACTGAGTAGAAAAGTAGATTACTGCCTTTTCCTTCCACTTTTGGAAAGCTGGAATCCAATCTAACTCAAAACATAAAATATACTTTTGTTACCACAAGATTGCAGCAGAGGTTAGTAGCAATGTACATTTTATAGTATATTTTCTCTGAAGGGAGAGTTCATACTACAGCTATTCAAACTATAGAGTGTGTGAATTCAGAACAAAAATGAATTTAGTTTCCATTTTTCCGTTCATAAGAGATGAACATTAAATACAAAGTTCTGATTCAGATAAAAATTTCTCCAGGTCTGAATCTAGTATTTTTGGCTAGTTCTTTCAGAACAGACAGGGATAAACCCCACAAAAACTGAAAAGTCCATGTTTCATTACATGTGGGAAGTATAAATGGGCATATATTTTCTTGGGAGATGGTAGTTTTAACTTTGTGATAGTAGTAATAGTATTTATAATATAGCACAGTAAATTTATGATAACTTCATTTAATTAGTCTAGCTCTAATGCTGTCCTGGAAGTCTATGCAAGAGTTCTGTATTTCTACAGTGATTTCACCTGATAGAAGGACTAAACAGTCAGTGTTTCATCACTTCGTCTCCAGATTAGATACAGACATTGCTCATAGGATGCTTGTATTTTTAAATTTATTTTTCCACACAATTTTGTTTATATTTACAGGGAAAATATTTAAAATTTAAGTGTTTTCAATTTTTTTTTTTTTTTTTATAACTGTTTCTGCTACTATATTAACAGTCACGTGTATATTAACAGTCATGTGTAAGGACACAAGTGGAAAAAAACGAGAGTATTTGGTCAACATGGTATACATTGGCCTCATCACACCAGCAACAACCAAATTTATAATATATTAGAAGGGGAAGGGAAATTTGTGTCTGAAAAAAGAAGTAGCTCAGTGGGTGCTGATGGAGGGTGTTCAGAAGTCTGAGGGGCACTGCAGAAAGCACAGGCATAGGGTTTTGAAAATGTAAGGAGTGTGGGCTGGAGGTTTGGCTTATGTATCAAGGGAAAATGGAGTGGAGCTCATGGTAGTGAGTGAAGGAGGAAGAAAATATTCCATGGAATTGAGGACAAAGATTGTGTTTCATCCAACAGAAGAGGGAAACCAGCATAGGTTGGGAAACCAGAGACAGGCAAAGATGGGCATCACATGGCCAAGGCAATGTAAAGGAAATGCTAGCATTCTGACTAGATATGAATACGCTAAGGTGTTTGCAATTAACAGTGTGATCTTAGCTGTGTGGATGGATAGGAAAGGCTGTGCTTTTGGAAGGTTAAATAGGGAGGGTAAAAGTAGTCTTAAGTAAGATCTGAAGGGAGATTAAGAGCTGTTTTATCCAGACTGCGCTTGAACTGGGGGGCTGGGCATCAGAGAAGCAAGGCTAGCTGAGCTTTGGTATGGAGCAGAGTGGTGTAATTGTCGTTTAATTAGTCTAGATCCCAATACAATCTTATCCAAGTCAGAAGACAGAAGGAAGTAAGGTGTTCATCAGATGTGCTGCTGTAGAGACTGTTGAAAGGGAATCTGAGAACAGATAGACTGAGAGGGAGAAATGAGAAATAGCTGCAGTCTTTTTAGAAATGGAAAGTGCATTCCAGAAGCAGCAACAGAGAGGAAAGGAGAAAGGAGAAAACTGCAAATCATAAACCCGAGTTCACACAGAATCACAGAATCATCTAGGTTGGAAAGAGTTGGACATGGGATAAAACAGGTCTAGGTTAGAAGACGGTAAGATTGTTTTGATTTCTGAAGCAAAGTACTTGTTGCTTTCTAAAGCACTACTCATTTTGTAGCACCAAACCTTTCTTCCTCTATAATTACAAACAAAACAAAGCTCATAAACATATAGTTTAAAAATCTATCCATATTAAGAGTATTTTATCCATATTAAGTTGTGTGTGTGTCACATAAGTTTATGAAAAACTGAGGGCAGGAATAGTATTATTTGTAGTTTCACATTTATTTGTATGGCACCACACACAGTTATTACTAAATAAATGGTTGCCATGTGTAATTAGTTGATCTGTGCCTTTAAATCTTCATTAGACATATAGATAAAATGAAGATGCTACCTCAGTCCAATGTCTTTTTCCTACTTCTTTTATATATCCATCTTTCTTACACTGTGCTGCTGGAGGAAATTGTCCTTACTTTTACCTCCATATAATAACCTTTTTTTTTATTATTGGGAGGAGAAGAAGATTTAGTTTCTAGTTTCTCACCCTTGGAACTTCAAGAAAACAAAAACAACAAAAAAAAATTCTTGTCAAGAGGATATAGGTAAGGAGTATGATTCTTCCCCTGAAGCAGAAAGGGGAAAATAAAAAGATTGCAAAGACTGTTGAGTCTTTCAGCACTTTCTTTCAAAGGTAGTTAGTTCTTGTGTCCTCTTACCAAAGGAGAAAAGGGAAGGTGGTGCAAGTGATAATAAATAACTCAAAATCAACATGGTCACAAATAATTTCACAGAGCAGCACTTAAAAAAAGAATTAAGGAATAGGAATTCTAATGCAGGCAGTTATAGGCAGTTATATTTTTGGAACTGTATAGTGTCGAACAAATAGTTCCATTTACTAGAGCAATGAATGGATCCAGCTTTACAGCATCATATGAACATTCTGACTTTCAAAAACCCTCTACATCTGTAGTTGAAATCAGTTTGGGACAAGGAAGGTGGAGCTCTGGAACAAGTTATGTAGTCTGCATCATTAGAGGTCTTTAAGGAGAGAAAGACTAGATGAATTAGCTTCTAGGTGAATTAGAGTACTGTTGATTCTGTCTTGAGACAAGAGGACAGAACAGATGATCTCTTTTGCAGCCATACACTTCCTGAATTTGAGGGAGCAGAAGAGATAGCATTTAGAAGATAGTCAAATACTTAACTGATCAAACAAACATCACTGTATGCACCTCTCAGGACTTATGATCAGTTGCAATATCAGAGATGACACAGAACCCTTTGCAAAAATTCACTCCATGTTCTGGAATAATATAACATGTTACAAAACAGTGACCCACTTGTACCAAATGTGATGCTATAAAATTATTTCAGAACTAGATGCAGGAAATCAAAATTCAAATGTTCTTGATATAAAGGCAATAGTAAGAGAAGTATATCAATAGATAAAGCAGAGTTTGAAGCAGAATCATCCCCATTTCTGATTTAAATATGAGTGCCTTCTGTTGTTGTAGTCTTCTTTGAAACAGCCTATCAGGTCTAACAGTAGATCAAAAATGCTAGTCAGTAGATCTACTAGTGTTTCTTCAAGGATAAACTATTGCACTAAAGGTTAAAAAACAGAGTGCATTTTCTAGATGCATTTGAAAAGGGAAAGAACTGGGGGAAAAAAAAATCAGATAAAAGCAGTCTTTGAAATGATGTAAAGGCTGACTCTGTCCCTCATTAGTCTATTCTGTACTTTCTTGTTCGGCTCCAAAATAAAATATTAGCAGATCATGAAAGGTATTATTTATTTATTCTTAATTTCTATTCTTTACCAGAACATGCATCTTACAAAACTGTTAAATCTACAGTAAGAGACAAATCCTTCTCTAGAATGTGGCCAATGCAAGTGAACTTGGAGCCGTCATAAATAATTGTGTGGGATATACCAATATTCAGCAGCAGCTTTTCACTCTAGCTGCTCAAATTGATGATGCATCTGTAGAGATAATGAGGAAAAAGAAGTTGCAAATTTTCAAGGCATAAAAAGAGTTATCTCTGTGCATTCCAATTGACCACTTTTTGCCTTTCCCCGCTCTTTAAGAAACTTTTATTTTTGCTTTGTTTTACTAATGAATAAGAAAATGAGTGTACTGAGCTGTAAATTGCCTTTTTCTCTCTTTTTAGCTAAAACACAGCACAGAGAGATGTGAGTACAATTATTAGTGCTGGAGATTGTGAATATATTTCAAAATTAAGGCCATTTGCCAAAAATCTGTCAAACTATAAATGACCCGGGTCTTGCTCAAGAAACCATCTATTAAAAGTAGTGACCCACTAACCTCATTTTTCCAGAAAGACTGTGGGGCAGTTATGGCAGCACAATCTGAAAGATTTATAAAACTTTTAATTTCTTTGGGGGTCAGACAGTAAGATTTGAAACACAGAAGCAATAGAAAATTACCAGTAATTTAAGCAGGAGGTACTGTTGCCAAATGAACTGTGTATATTTAGACAGCATTGCGAATGTTCATCTCTTCTGATTCATGATTACATTCAAGAACTGCTTAAGATGTGCTTTTACTCTGGTGTTTCTTTTGTTTGGGTTCTCCAACACTTCGTACAGTCTACTGGGAAAGAAAATCCCTTTCTTCATTTTGTAAAAGTGAGATTATACACAGATTACTGGACATTTGCTCTTGGTACTTGAGAACAATTTTCCTTTTAATATAAGCCAAATATTGCAGTAGTTGTTGCCTTACAAATGTTCATAATAATAATCATTATCAATCTGCTTTCTGTGGCAATAAAATCCCTAAATTGAGCCAGGATCTCAATTTACAATAAACTCAGAAACGGTAGAGGCTTTCCTACCATTTTGAAAAGAGGATGAGAGAGAACAAATTAATCACAGAGTTGTGGGTACTGGAAACATATTAAAACATCTAGCCAGTCTCTTTGCCATTCGTTCACTTTTTATTGTACATCCTGCAGTATTCTGACAGTCTGGTTTTCAAAAGCTGTAGTCTTAAAAGTGATAGGTTACCATTACTTTCTCTTAAGAGTGTATGAGAATCTCACTGATAAAGAGGATTTCAGAAGTTTAGGAAATGAATGCTACTGCAGCAGCGAGGAACTAAGGGTTCCAAATATATATAGGAATGCAAAGGGATTTTTTTTTCCAATGATTTTTTTGTGCTGAGTCTCCATCTGAGATGTCTGTGCATATGTCAGTTTATCTATGTCTGTTTTAGAGCTGGAATATTTTTGCACTACTTTAATAATCACCTCCTCACTTTCTGTACAATTTTAACATTACATCTGACCGGAGGATTAAACATGTATTATTGGTAACATAGAATTGAAATGGATTTGACTGTGCATTGTTCTCTAAAGTGCCACATTTAGCTTTTAACAAGCTGGAGAATATTGTTTATTTTGCCATATGATGTGTTAGTTGCTTAGCTAATTCTGTGTTTAAAGACGTGTGCATTCTCTGGGCTCTCACGTGGGGGGAGGAAAGTGTCCTCCTTATGTGAGAAAGCTGCCACAGCAGCTGAGATATCACTTAACACTGGAGGCTCTCCAGGGCCTGAATGTGCCACACGTATTTGCAATGTATTTTGCTGTTAGTATGACCAACGCTTACACTAATTCTGAGAATAAAGTGCTAAAACTCAGATTCAGATGCTCTAAATAGCAGCATCTTTATTGCTCTATACTAAGACGGAATGAGCAAATAGTTCTGCAGTGGGCAAAGGAGGCCGATGTAGCACCCTAACCCCAGAGGCAAATTCCTTTCCACCCCATCTGCTGTCTCAAATGCCAAGTCCTAGAAATGCCACTGGTTCCAAAGTAGCAGACATTAACCATGTGTGTGAATCTTAGTCATTAGTAAAAATTACTCCCAAAAAAATGCCTTTGTTTGGCTTTCATGAATTGCCAGAGCAAAGAAAAAGGCCAAAACTGGATGTGAACTGTTACCCTGCCACTAACTGATATGCTTCCTAATTTCTATAGTGAATATAATGAATGGCTTTCAGTAAGATAGGCATTTCATTTTATTAATCTGTTGCAAATAATAAAGGAATTTTTCAGAGGTAGGGTGTAAGGCTGGATTCTGGGACTTGCAGACCCCATATCTTGGTACCCAGCTGAAATGGAATTGTAAAGAACTTGTATATTGTGAAATAAAATATAAGTTCACAGTAAATAACAGTGGGTAACAGATGCTGTCTGCAGACTCCTGGAGCTGAGGGTAGGCAAAGAAACATGTAGCTGGCTGGTGGTGCATAGGTCTTCCATTGAAGGAGCATGGTTACTGTAAGCACCTCTCCTCCTCCTCCTCTCTCCCTTCCTCCTCCTCATCCTATCCACCAGCACAGGTTTTGAGAAGGGTCTCCTGTTGCTGCTTCTCTCACCAGTAAGTGGCATAAGAAATTATATATTATTAAGTGCAGAAGTAGATACGGCTTAGAAATCTGAACACCGGGGAACATTAGTGCTGCCCTTTCCTTGCCAAAACTTTCTGATTCCCCCTCCTTTGCTGTTAGCTGCTTTCAGACATTTGTGTTTTCAGCAGACTGCGTATTCAGCAAAGTGACTCAGAGCACAGCATCTCTTTGAACTATGTTCCTGCTCTGGGAAACTCTTTTGTGTTTTTTGTTTCTTTAATTTTTTTTTTTTTTTTTAAGTGATAAGGAAATATGTGCTATTTGCAAGTTGCTCCTTTTGGCAAACACAGAATAGCCCTTTTTAGTATGGATTCTGCTCCATATGTGATCATTCCCTTTTTGCCAAACTTCCTTAGATGTGCACCAAATTGCAGAAAGATGAATACCAACTTTGCATAATTTGAACAAGAAAGCCTTGCAGTGCTACTTTTCCGTTTAATTTACGGGGGGAAAAAGAATTCTGAGATACGTAGGACATAAGTAAGGGCAGAATAGAGCCCTTAATCTTAATTATGCATTCTGCAGTATTATAAATGACTAAAGATTACTTCCAATGTTTGGTATAATCTTACAGTGTGCAGATGTGGTTCTCTTTGGTATATGCCATCTTTACTGAACTCACAATTTCCATAATGCTGTCACATTCTGCATGGGAAGCAGATTTACAGATAGGTAATCCATGTAAGGTATTTTAAAGACAGCTTATTAAAGGATTGAGGCCTGCTGTTAAATTACATATGCTTTCAATTGCTATGAGGAGCAAACAGTATCAAGGAGTACAATAATTTAGCTACAGCTGGAGAAAGGCCTATTTAAAGTTTTGATGACAGATCCTTTAAACTTTTCCTTTAAGTTCTTTTCTGCTTTATATCTTCTCCTGCGTAGTACAGTATTTTCCTTTATACAATGTAATTTCACCGGCAGGTTGACTGTATACACACTAAGAAACTGAAATGCATTCCTAAACCGATAGAGTTTACAAAATGACTGTGGTCACTGGGCTCCGCGCTTGATGGCATTATCTAAACACCTGACAGTGAGGATGGAGCCTGTGCAGTTTAGCATTGCTAATTATCAATGTCTCAGATTGTGTTGGGCACTGTTGCCGTGCCGCTTTCCCCGCTGCCGCCGTGAGCTCTGATGATCTGCCGCATTGTGCGCCGGGCAGGATGTTGTTGAGCATATTGGATAGTGCCCCCATCTGTTTCTAAAACACAAGGCAATGTGTCACTTACGTGCTGTCTGCTCCTGTTACCCTTTACAGAAGGAGTTACGAGAGATTGCGTTTCCAAATAGATAAGCTTTTTCCCCCGTCTTTAACCAGAATAAGAAGGCAATGGCCATAGTTTAGAGCCATTCCTTAAATCTGGGGGCTGGGAATGGAGCGACTCTTTGGGGGTTTTTCCCTAATCTAACAAAATAAATGAGAATATAGCGATGATATTTGGAGCTAACTTTTTGTCACACTGTACGCTACAAAAAGGGGCACATTATGCAGACGTGAGACTACAAAGCCTGAGAAGGAATGTGTTAAGCAATCATTCTGTAAGGATGAGTCTGGCCATGCGTTTGCATGTGAACATCATTACAATCTGAAAAAGAGAAAATGTTATTATGCCATGTATCTTTGAGCCATTATTGGAATTAGGTTACAAAGCTTTGGCTGCAAGGTTATTTAAATCTACTGCTTGTTGTTAATTTCATGCTTTCTATTTAGTGGGTTTTTTCTTATTAGTTATGAACTAATACACTATGAAAAGGAAATAATTTTTTAAAAATTTGTCTATAACCTCCCACCACAGGCATAAGTATATTTTTTGATCATATATATTTTAAAATCACAGTAGATTATGGGAAAAGCTGTAAAGCTCTGGAAAGACAAAATAGTAAAATAAGAAAAAAAAAAAAAAGCCTCTGAGAAAAAGCCTCTGAGAGTTAAAATACAAGCCTTTTAAACTCATGCTTGATTTTTTTTAACACTGCTGTGTAACCTACTGTAGCAGAAACATGAACAATACTGAATCTAAATTTGGCAAAAAAAATATTTTCCTACAAAGGATGATCTGAACATCTTTCCACATAAATATGTTATGGCTTTTTTTTTTTTTTTTCATTTTTGCTTTTTTAGTAAATGAAATATGGTATTTTTATTTTGAAATATTTGTAGTGTAAATTACCCACATGGTATTTCCATGCTCTTCTAATATATCTGTTTTTACATAAGTTGTAGAGGTTAATGGATAGATTTTGAATTCCATTATATTTCTGTAATAAATGGATATGTAAGACAAGACCTTATTAAGTAGATTTTTGTCTGTGAAATCTGTCTTCTTCAAATTATTTCAGAAGCCAAAAATGCAGAATACAAACTTTGCTTAATCATGTCTTTTTAAACATATGTCACTATAAATATTAGTATATTTTATAATGTACTAATAAAAAACAAAAATTACTTTGTTACCAATCAGTAGCAAAGTTCTGTAGAATACCTGAAACTATTGTTTTTATTTCAGTATGTAAACTGGACTGTACTTCTCATAAGGGAAAAATGCTACTGATAGCTCTAAATATGAACCTTGAATTAATGTAATACCAATGTTATCAAATATTGATTTATCACCGTTAAATCACAAATGTATTATCAAGTCACAGATAACTAAAGTAGTTAAAAATTAAAATGAAGAATTAAAAATTATGGTTAAATAAAACAAAATATCTCAGTAGACAATATTTCTAATAGGTTGCATAGATCTCTGCAGTGTTTCTGCTGTTAGCATGTCTTAATGGGGTTTTTTTTGTTTATTGGAAAAATTGTTTAAGACAGCAAGAATCTCGGGTCTTCTCTTTTTTATGAAGGTCAAACTAAATTCAGAATTATAACTGAAAAATGAAATGTAAATACCTAGATCTTTGATAACAAAGTAATTAAAATGTATGGTTTTGCCTACTGTGTATAATAAGGGCTTATATTTGATCAACCATAAAAGTTATTTAATCATTTTAACCTTGGAATACTACCCCACAAAAAACTACTTAATGGAAGTTAGCTGAGAAGCATTAGAGTATCACAACATCAAGAAGGCTGAGCGAGAGGGCACTGAAAATTCAAGCACAGCTTATTTCTGCCATAATACTGTAGCAGGTTGCATGGCAACCAGTGGCTGTGGATTTTGAAGTTACTTTATCCTTATTCAATGAGCAAAGACTTAGCCTGTATTTATTTTGGTAATTTCTAGAATTAATCAGGTATTTAAGGCCCACTGTAGCATAAACTTGCTGTGATTTTGCGATCGGTGAATGAATGTTTACAAGTGTGGTTGGGAGAACATCTGGAAGAAGAAGAGAGCTCGACTGTTCCTCCTGACATTGCAGACACCGGGTATTAGACAAGTGCTGGGATCAGCAGCCAGTTCTGAGCAAGAGTGTGACTTGCAAGCACATCTCTATGATTTAGGTTAGTCATTTTAGGTGGACCCTGGAGTTTTCAAAAAACCTGTCATATTTCATTTTAAAGTTTCCATTAATGAACAATGCTAAGAGAATTTTAACATTTTTCAGCTGAGTAAAAGCTGTAATCGTAAGCCAAAGTCACAAGTACAAGTAGCATGGCACCCTTGTGTGCAAGCATTACTTCGGAGAATACGTTAACATACAAGTCTCAGAAAATGTTTTAAAGTATTATTTAATTTCCATTACTGTCTTTAAAGTATAAAGGCAACTCTTTCAGTATCTTGTTGTTTAATGTGTCAAGGGTTTGGCCAAGTTTCTCAATATCCACAGATCTTACTGAAACTGGAGTAAATTAAGAATGCTTAGAATTACACAGGCACTAAATACATATCATAATACTTGTAATGAATGAGAAGTGTGAACTTGTGTCTCATGTAATGAACACTTTTTAAAAATGCATTTTGCTATGAAAAATCAGTAGGATATTTCCAGGTTTGACAAGCAGTACATGTTCTTGTAGTGAAAGATATTATCATCATGCTTATACATATAGGGGTAGGATTATGATACGAGTGTTGTCTTCACATGTTTCAATTCCTGACTTTTTAACAGAGTACACATTGAATTAACATTAACGCATACACAGCATGAAAGGCAACATTAAGTCAAGACAGGCTTTAACAACTCTGTTAATTGTGCAACCCACCAACCTAGCTTTGAAGAACCTTTTTTTTATATACTGGTCTCCATGGCAGGCCACTAAAACATGGAGTTGCACAACTGCATATGTCTAGAGCAGGTCATGCCTTGCCTGAGAGTCTTCCTTATTACCCAGCTACAGCTTGTGTCCAGAAAAAAAATGCATCCATAGCATCTATATTCCCTGATTTACAAGGTGTGTGCTGGCCATTCCTAACTTAACAGCACAGAAGTTAGTTCAGTTAAAATTAGAGGTGAAATGGGTAGTGAATGTGCTGCCCTTTTTTGCATAGGTAGCCTGGAGGTTATGGCATGTTTGTGTGCAGTAGCAAGAGGGGTCCATGGACGTCTGCTTTCAAGCAAAGTATGGCAGTTTAGGTCTTGCTATGCTTGATGGCACACCAGAAGGTCCCTAATGATTTTCTCAGTTAAACAAACTGATCATTCTTTGCAGTAAAGGTATAGTGAAGTTATTTTAAAAATGCATGGTTTATTTTGTCAAAATCTCCACTAGCAAGCTAGTACTTCTGGGAGCTGTGAATGTTATTAAAAAATAGATATTATAGCCTTTGTGATGACAGTTAAAAAGTTCTTACAACCAAAATACTTTATGTCAACAATAAGCTACTGCAATTTAAGAAAAATGAAACATTTTCCCCTGAGCCACTTGTGTTTTCTTTGAACATAATGGGAAATAAAACTTTTAAACATTTTGAGTTGGAACTGTTGGTCGTGTTTGAATATTTGTGTTTCATGCTTTCCAGAAATAAGTGAATTTTAGTTACCTCATTTCTGATCACTGTTTTTAAAATGGAAAGCTTAATACTAAAAATACTATGGAGCTCACATGCAGCTCCATAGTGGTTTGTATTTATACTGAAACTAAGGGATTTAGACGGAGGAAGTAATTGTGGCAATAAACTGTGGCTTCTGGGTTTTCTAGCTCCTCTCGTAGCTGAAAAGAAAGCTGACCTGTGCCGTTGTCTCCTCTCTATCTTCTTTTGGGGAGGTATATTAAATCACACCAGTCTGAGCAATCAAGCACAACGTAGCTATGACTTTTCAGCTGGACCATTATAATTTATCCTTCCTTAGGCATTAGGTAAAATGTATGAACATAAACCTCAAGTGCTTCTCCAGTACAAACATAGGAAGGAAATCCAAGAGCTGGCCCAAGTGGTAGTACAGAGGAAGCAAGGACTCTGCATCTTCTGGCCCTTTCTTCATTTATGCAAGCGATGGCTGCAGCAGGCAGCTAATAAAACTGGTGCTCAAAGCACTGCTGTACCTGACCTGCAGCCTTGTTGTAGCTACACTGCAGAAAAAATGGTAGAAATCATTTTATCAGAGATGTGGATGGATGAATTTTAAATAGGGCTTTGAATCGGTCATTGTTACTGCTTTTATTTCTGTATGTATTTTAGGCTTAGTGGCTACATGAAGAGATAGAGTTGTAGAAGTTCTGAATTGCCCTTGACATTGTTCATCCATATACTATGGGAATGGGCAACCAGATTACAACACTTAACAGGGTACCTATGCTTCATTTTTTTTAAACAGAGAAAACTGAACATTCAGTGGTGCTCTGGGCCAGAAATTACTGTCTGAGCAAACTGCAAATACTTATGAATGAAGAATAATAGATTTGTCAGGGCTGTGACCTATTTCAGCAGTTGTGAAAAAGGAACAATGTTAAGATACCAGCAAGGAGTCAAGGTATGTGTCCTGTTTCCACTGAAACCCTAGGCAGCCATGAAAACATGGAGGTAATTCTTTCTACCTCAGAGTTTGCAAATAAGAGTCTGGGAACACAGACAGTCAGGGGTATACTTGTAGTTCCATTTCTCCCTAAATAATTTGCACTCTCTGCAAAGAAAGCTTTCATATATATTTATAATATTGGAACCTGGGAGTAAAATTTAAAGCCTATAGCAAAACGTCCATTTGCAGAACAGAGCTTTATTGATTACTTCTTCTCTTTCCTGACAGCAATGACTGCTTTTTCAGAGCAGCCCTACATGTTTCCTAGTCCTTTGCATCACAAACATATCAAACACAAATGTGTTAGCTATGTTTTTGCCACACTATCCAAGGAAATTGTCCAGTTTCAAAAATTCTACTAATTAGGGCACATTCATTTAGAGTTTTAAAACTCAAAAACATGGCTATTCAGGCAAAATGTCAGTGGTGAGTAGATCTTTTATTGCCTAAGTGCATACCTCCTCTCAAAAATAGCTGTAGAACCAAAAATATAGATGTTTTTCTTCGTTCACATTTTTCTCTTCCAGGGATGCCTATATTGACTGTATCAGAGCACACAGGGGCTAGCAGTACAAGTATAAATTGTCATCTAAGTCTTTTTCTTCTCCCTAACAATGGGGAAGGTTATGTCCTGAAATAACACATTTAGCAAATGATGAGCCCTGTAAGACTGGACCAGTGCTGGAAGGATTGCAGACAAAATGTGCTTACAGCTAGAAAAAGAGTTGCACAGATTGAGGACTAAGCCCCGATGCTTCCTGTCCATGAGTTTCTATTTTGACACCTCTGGGATTAGAAAGAATAATTTTGCAGCCAAATGCTCCGTTGATTTACATTCCTGGAAAATCCAGCAATTTAGAGAAGGTTGTGTAACATAAACATCACATTTTATTCCTGGTTTCAAGACTCTGAACTGCGGTAAGGTATACCAAACACCATTTCTAGTTTGCATTGTATTTTGTATTATAAGACTTTGGTTAGTCTAATGTCTGCATACCTGATAGTTTCTGATGTATCTGTATTTACAGTAACCCTGTGCATTGTGAGGTATACTGCACAATTTTACACTTGCAGTATTGACATCCAGAGAAAATAAAAATGAGAAATGTGAAAGTGTTTTAATTCTCTACAGTCATGTATGTTCCTAACAGAAACCTCCACAGTTTCTAGCGGCCCAGCTCTTAGAAATGTCTACAAGAGGGGGGAACCTGCACATGTGTAAAATTCAGCCCAGTACTGAGGAGTCTGGGATTTGAAAATCTGACCCAACACAATTTGGGCAAGATCATGCAAAGTAACAGCAGCACAGAAGGGAACTGTTCCATTTCTCTGGAAACATGGGCTTGTACATAACCCTTAGAATAGCTTGATAGCTTGCTTTTTCTTTTTTTTCTTTTTTTTTTTTTTTTCATTTAGGATATGTGGTAAATAGATTCTGACATTTTAGGAAGTAATTTTTGCTTTGATTCTTTCCTGTTTAACTTTCAGTGGGAATCATTTGACACATGTTCTAATTCCACTGGATCAAGTATGACTTTTCATTCATTTTATAGGTTTACCAACTCCTCTGAAAACAGTAAAGCTATACAAGAGTAAAAGGAAGATGCTAGAGGGACAGTTAAGTTCCTTAAATTATAAAATAAATTGGCAATGGTTGCACACTGAGACACATCCCAGTCCCCATGCACTAATTGGATGTCACTTAAAAAAATTTGAGAAAAGTGTGTTAAACTCCAGGTCTTTCAGTTTAAGCATCGTCCTAGTTTTATACTGATATTAATGACCACAGGTTGGGTAGGTTGTTTTTTTTATTTTTCCCCCCACTGTGGCGAAAGTAAGATGCCCAAAGGGAAGCAGAATTAATTAAAGTTTCTGATGAATATTGGACTACTACTGGCATTTGCCTCAGGATCAACAGGTATGTTCTTAACTTTGTGAGGGAAAACATTATTGAAGAAGGTTGCATTCCTTGTGCAGATCAAGTTGTGCTTTTAAAAAATAAAAGAAGTCAGCTGGTGGTCTTGCTTTTAATTATCGAGGCTGTGAGAATTCGAATGACATATTTGCCTCATTTACTTAGAAGATATTCTTGTATTTATTAAATCATTTGAAGAACATCTGTAACACTTTGATAAGATTTTCTTTCTCATCACGGGAAGCAGGCTGCATTTCAATACCAGGAAGTACTAGTATTACGAAGTGTTTCCTAGTCCATTTACAGGAGAACAGTAATATATAGAAATAAAATTAACCAGAATTAAGAAATGTTCCATTTCTTAACAATATTGGTCACAGGTAGTAATATGGCATGGGATTAAAGGAGCTGGTCCCAATTATAAATTATTATTTAGCCTTTCTATCACTGCTAGATTAGAAGCTACCTCTTTCTTACCATTTTTTGACCAGGTTTTCCCTCACAAAAGCAGAAGCCTGTAGTCTTCTGCAGAAACAGTGCAGTTTAGATGCCAAGAGAAGACATAGCTTTTTTAACACGAGCTGTTAAATGACTTAAAAAAAAATCTGGCTGCCATAGTGATACTGTCTTTCTGTACCCTTCATGGGTCAAATAAAAATATTTCAACATGAATAGAAGCAGTCTATCTGCTTTAGATCAATCAAAAGTCATTTTTAAACAACTTGAATTTAATCTCATTGAAGCTTTAAGGCTTTTCTGTGTTGTGAGCACCTTCTTTAGGTGTAGAGGGCAAAGCTCCAGTGTCTCCAACTGTTTTTACATGTGACTGAGGTTTAAAAATCAAAGTTCATGGGTACCAGACAAAGTTGCAGAGTCCATAATATCAGACAGGGCAGAGTGAATACGCATACACTTCTGTTTACTGTCGGAATTCAAAAGATAAACTGGAATTTCTAATGAAGTTTTACATGAAGTCTGCTTTTTAAAATTCAGAATACCAGGGCAATTCTCATGTTAAAAGGAAGAATCATACATGACATGATGTTCTGCCAGAAAAGTCACATCTGGCGTAATAATTTCAACAGGAATTTAGTTATTCGAAAATGTGTGACCCTGTTCAAAATTGTATTATGCGTATACATATACATATGTGTATATGGGCATGTAAATATCAGTAGTGTCTCTGTATGTACATAAAAACTTATTTAGCTATCTACGGTTGTATGTTCACAGGTATAAGTACCTGCATATACCTCTTGTCTTTCTGACTTCAAAAAACATTAATTACATAAATAAAATTTCCCTGTTTCAGAGGTAATTTTGAGAAACTTCACTGTACAGTAATAAGTACCTGAATTCCTCCTTAATTCTAGTCAGTGGTTTGTTTCTATCCTGAATTGTTATTTTTTATATATATAAATATGTTATAAATATATAAAATTGTGCGTTCATATTAACATTTTATCTTAAAAAAAACCACACACACCCCCCCCAAATAACCAGTGTGTTTACTATAAAGGAGCTAATATAGTGTGATTTTTTTAGCCTTTTGTTGTGCTTTTTCAGATTATTTGATTGATGTCTAATTAGTTCATCAGTTAAATACAGTTAAAAACAGTTGAAACCAAATCACCTAAAAAGTAACAAGGTTGTATGAATGCTATATATCTCTAAGGGTTACACAAGAAAGTCAGCAACTAAACCCCTGTAATCTGTACAGAGAAGGGGCAGGGCCAGTGTGTGTTATTGCTAGACAAAAGGCACTGCTAGATAGTACGTCTCCATAAAACACTAGAATATTTCAAGAACTACTTGAATCTATGGGTAATCCAGAGAATAACAGTGAATACTCATATGTTCACTATTTCATTTCTCTGACTTTTAAATCAGCGATGTCTGGCCCACATTATTATTGCTAGGATTTTTTCATTTGCCCAGCTCCCAGTTCTTTCTGTATCTCATCCTATTCCTGAAGAAAGTGTTGATTTTCATCTTCTGCTTTTTATGTATTTATTTGTGCTACTTCATTGTCCATAGGCACTACTTGTGAATCAAGAAGCTGCTGTGCTAAGCATCATATAAACTGAAGTTTTAAAAAGCAGTACCTGCTCCAGATACACCAATTTCTGCTCAGTCTTTCTGTCACCTCTCCCTGGTTTGCTGTATTTCTTGCCATCAGAACACTGGGCTATAACGCTGATAATTTTGCACTTTACATTTCTTTTTTTCTCCTTTTTCTCTCATATGTCTCTCTTCTAATCTATCCAGTTCTTCTACCAAAACCAGTGTCACATCCCACAGTACTCTAAAAGCATATCCCTTCTCATAAATCTTCAGAATAACTGTATACTTCCATGTGCTACACAAGCTGCTGCTCCTCACTTAGAGCACTCTATAACTCTTTGGCACTCTATACCTCAGTCCATTTAGTTTTTTCACGTTTTAACTTGTAGTGTCTTCTTGCAACAGTCTACTGTGATCATACACCAAAATTTTACTTCTCCCTCTTAAAAGCAGTTCATAAAATAAATGGTTCCCTAAAGTGTGCTAATGGGAACGCTTTGTGGCTTTTCCTTTTGACTGTTAGCTGCTACAGCCTTCAGACTGCAAATTTATTCCAGGGTGGATTTCTTTTCCCTTCCATTTTAGTCTAACAATATAAATGCTATCAATTGTTAGGCAATTACAGTACCATGTAGCAATTCAATAAACAAAATGTGAATGGAAAATATAATATTTACTTCTGGGGGACCCTGTGCTGCTCCTGCAACTTAAAACTCCATATACCACGCAGCCACAATTTTCCACGGGCTGGAGAGACCACATGCATGTGCATACCAACTGCAAGAGGTTTCTGTGGCTCTGAATCCACAGCTGAAAACACAATAGCTCATACCTTCCATTTTGTGTAGGTTGTTTTACATAACTGTTGTAGTCAGATCATTACAGAACATGACTAGCATCAGTCTCATGCTTGTTCTTTTAATGCTCTCAAAAAAGAGTATTCTTGGTTTTAAATACTGCAGTTTCTAATATAACTATGACTACAGATAACTGTATCTTTGGTTACAGGAAGGTCAAAGAACTATGTTATTTACTTGGACCAGTATCTAAGGCTTGTAATTGTGTGCAGTATGTGTCTGTCATTCAGATCCCCTATATATTCTCACTGTACTTAAATCAGTTTTGGTTGTTACTGGCAGTGTTCTCCTTAAATATGTATTTATTTAATTACTTGTGAAGAGTGGAGTCAGTCCATTTTCCTGGATTGCCATCACAGAGGATTCTGTATATAGATATATAGATATATATATATATATAAAAAAAAAAAAAAGTTTTATCCACTTAATAAAAAGAAGAGTGACTGAACGTTCAATCAACATGTCTGTTTTGGAAACAGACCTGGACCAATTCCTGTTGCTGTTGTGATGATGTTCAGTACTGTTACCAGACAAAGATTTCTTTTCTACACTAAGGTCTTGATGCTTATAATATTACTGATGTACTTTGCCTTGAGATGCCAGCTACCTCTGATTCACCTGCTCTTCTGATAAATTTTATATTCACAAAAGCTGTTTACTTGAAGCTTCGTGTACTTACAAGGATTGCTGCTGAGAATAAAGGCTTTCCTAACCCCAACAGTATTTTTACATTGTTCAAGGTGGATTGCTGTAGTGTTCATGATGTCTTAACTGTCTTACTCCTCTCCTCTCTACATTATTTTAATTGACTCTATGTTGCAGCATCCTAGCATGTACAGTATATTAAAGCCCCAGAGGGAACTGCAAGCGAAGACACCTTGTTCTTCTAAGAACTCCAAACTTTTTTTACTGGCTACAGAATAAATGCTGCCTGAATGAGTAATGATTAGAAAGCTTTTGGAACTGTATTACCATAGGTGACAGCTCTGAAGAGATAGGCAGGTAATGTTAAGAGGCAGGGATAAGAGGCTATGACATTATGTCTGGAGGGTTAAGGACTCACAGTCAAAGCTTGAACTGCTATTACTGGAT